>NC_081405.1:348880734-349183734 GCF_030272615.1 Cryptomeria japonica | reverse complement strand
AAAATTTTAGGAACATTATTAAATACATGAATTTACAAGGTTGATGGAACCTAAAACCAAACATGCGCCTTGTGATGGTTCTGATCCTTTAGCTGTTAAACACAATTCTAGTGTGAAATTTGATTTTGAGGAGAACTTTGGTTATTTGAACTTGGGTATTCTCACATTTTA
The DNA here is from genome assembly GCF_030272615.1 of Cryptomeria japonica. NCBI lineage: Eukaryota > Viridiplantae > Streptophyta > Pinopsida > Cupressales > Cupressaceae > Cryptomeria > Cryptomeria japonica. Next base: position 349,183,563 of record NC_081405.1, on the reverse strand, counting down.
TCCAATTATTCAACTCGTACATTCCATATCCTCCATCTACTATAACTCCTAAGCATAATTTTTTTGCTACATTCATGGATACTTGTGATTTAGTACATTGGGGTATACATTCTATTTCAAGTATAGTTGCATGAGATGAAAACTTGATAGACATTGCAAGTTTGTTTATAGAGTCTCATATTTCAAACTTGGCAGACAATTCATGATATTCATCTTCTCTTTGATGAAGTTTATTCTTCTTCAGTTGTTGTGGAGGAACCTTTGGATCCTCTTGTTTATTTTCCACATGATTATTCATCATAGTTTGACACGAGTGTGGATAATCTTGAGCGGCATTTGGAGGAGGCATATTTATCTTTAGAGGAGATACTTAAGTCTTTGGATCTTGTACTACATACATCTCTACTAGGATTTTCCACATGATTATTCATCATAGTTTTACAAGAGTGTGGATACTCTTGAGCGACATTTGGAGGGGGCATCTTTATCTTTAGAGGAGATACTGAAGTCTTTGGATATTGTATTACATACATCTCTATTAGATTATATATTATCATATTTATTACCATGGCCTAGAAGGCCTGGTTTGAACATGACAATTTTTTGCATTGACATGGAGACACATGAGAAGTTTTCAAAGATCATAAATTTTTCACTTTCTTCCTTCATATTCCCTTCAGCAATGAGAATAAATTCTTCATGCACCTTTGGTTTTGTTTCTTCATAAGGGGAGGAATTTTGAGAATCAAATATCAACATAGTGTACTACTTAAGGGAAGGTTGCATAGTCTTTCTTATCCTTGCTATTTTGAAGAGAATTTCTTCCATGAATGGGATTATTTTTTGTGTTGGGAAACTTGATTTCTTTTTACACTTTTGGGGAGGAGTTTTTTCCCACTAGGTTTTCTCCTTTTCTTTGTTTGTGATAGATTATTTTGTAAATGGGTACCTAACATGGCCTTGTAGTCAATACCTATCTTTGTGTCTTTTCACCCACCCAAGATACACTTAAGGGGGTTGCTAGTGTAGGTTCTCATTTTTCTTATGTCAAGTAAGATTTATTTTTCCTACACACATTATTAAGCTTTATTAGGTTATATTAAAATGGTTAGGATGGGGACATGTGGTATAATCCTCCAATTACATGTGTCACTCACACCCTCTTTTGGATTTAATAGCCAACTCCCGAAACTATTTTTTTTCCTTAACTAAGTTGGTATAACCATGTAATATGACACTTACCAAGTAGGTAAAACTTCCATATATTTTCAGCAATTGGGAGTTATTGCCCCTCTTAGAATTATTTTCTTCTATTTTTCTATAAAAATAGCCCTCATCTCTCCCTATGTTAAGTTCACTGGCTCAATTGATAGTGAGTGCTAAGCTTATTCATCTCTAGATTATCTTCTTGATTACCTTCAATCATTTTGATCTTGTGTGGATTCATAGCTCAATCTAACACCAAAAACCATTAAGAAATTAAGGACTTTCCTAGGGCTCACTAGATGCTATGAAAATTTATGAAGAACTATAGTCACGTAGTAGCTCCCCTCAAAACTCAGTTGGAGAAGGATATTTTTCAACAAAATGAATTAGCTAATATAGAATTTGAGAGATTATTTAAGGAGGCTATGTGTAATACTCTAGTTCCATCCACTTCAAACTTCACTGGGGATTTTACTGTGAAATGTGATGCTTCATGGAATAGTAAAGGAGCAATTCTCGTGTATAAAGGTATACCCATTACTTTTGGAGGTCATCAATGAAGTGTAAGAATCAATTCAAATCCATTTATAAAAATAATTTCTATTCATTCATCTTGGAGTGAAATAGTGGATTCATATATTATAGGTAGACACTTCAAAGTTAAGATAGATCATATTAGCATAAAATATTTTTTGGAGTTTTGGAATGCTTATCATGTGAAAAGTAAAAAAATAACGTCATTAAGATGTTGGGTGATGGATTTGAGATTGACCATAAGAAAGAGAATGAGAATATAGTGGTTGATGCACTATTTAGGAGAGATGAGATGGAAGAGGTGCTATTGTGTGTCATTTGAATATTACAATAAAATTGATTTGAAGAAGACAAAACTTAGTGAGAAAATGATGTTGCTACAAGGAACTTAACTTACCAACTTTACAAAATTATCCTAATGGTTTAGCTACACTTTTTATAAGGGAGAGTCATTGTGGTATTAAGAGATATAGTACTTATGCAATAGTTCCACCCTCAATCGCAAGATTCACAAGAATATCCATGGTTCTCCAAGTGGGGGTAATTCAATATTTTTGAAGATGTATCATTAAATCAAGCGATATTTGTTTTGAGAAGGTTTTAAAAGTGATGATCAAAAGTTAATGGAAAAATGTTTGGTATGTCAAAAAAATAAAGGTGAGAACACCTATCCTTTTGCAACATTTATTTTTTCCTACTTAATGGTAGGAAGAGTGCTCCATGCATTGCATGAAAATCCTTCCAAGATTTGAAGGTTAGAATTTCGTCATAGTAATGGTAGATCACCTCAACAAATGTGCCCATTTAATTATATGATCTCTTCTTTAAAAAACAAAATATAATTATAAAATAATTTATGGAGAATATGCAAAACTAAAATGGAACCCCAAGGCTTATTATCAATGATCACGCTCCTGTCTCTATTAATAATTGTTGGACAAATTTATTCACTTGTTTGGACACTCAATTACCTCATGGCTCTTCATACCATCCTCAATTAAGTGTGTAAGCTCATGTCATTAATAAGTAATTGGAAGGGTGTCTACATTGTGTCACTTTAGATTATTAGTCTCAATGGATAGATTGGATACCAATAGTAGAATGGTGATATAACACTTCATTCGATAGTTATTCAAAAGATTAATGGGGAACCATCAAAAGTGTATGACATAAAATTTGTAGGTCTCTTCAATATGTTTTTGAAGGTCCAAATGATGCCTAAAATGGAGATCAAATTAAATGTGTATACTAAAAGTATAAAGTATTCCTCTAACTACCAAAAAAATCATCTTTTAAATGTTGGAAATCTATATAGAATTACCAAAAAAATATAATAGGAAAAATATATAACTCCTTAATATATTTCTACTAACTCAAATGACACCTAAAATGGATGTAAGGATAAAATATTATGGTTAAACTAACTCAAAAAAGGAGTAATTTCGAGCACGAAATAAATTTGTCACCTTGGCACATAAATCCACAAAGAATCATCATAGGTGTATAACATCAAAGTTATATGTCTCTTTAATATATTTGTAATGGTTCAAATGATGTCTAAATGGATATTTTGGATTTTGTCGATTTTTTTGGTTTAGGATTTTTGTTGGTTTTGGGATAGCTTTTTATCCAAGTTTTTTTTTGTATTTTTAAAGATGGGGGATCTAAGTGGGATTGGATTAGTCTAATTTATCAAAGTTAAGAATTGAAATGGTGAAGTTTTGGAATGAGGTTTTAAGGATATGAATTGGATTTGATTTTGGTTAAGATATATTTAGAAATTGTAGATGCTAACTTAAGTTGATTAACGCTTGATGTATGTTTTTGAGACTGTTGTCACCGATTTCAACTAGCCTAAATTGTGGGAAAACCCCTACGAAACTTGTCCATTCCGTAGACTACGTCCTCCGAGATTGGGTGACTTCCCTCGTAAGTCATGTCAGTTTACATCTTCATTTTTATCATTTTCATGTTTTTGCCTTGATCTTTTATTACATCTTTTACTTGTACTTCGGGTTTTAAAACTCGAAATGCAGTGTTTATTGTGTTTTCCTGCACATCAAGTTTTAAAACCCAAAGTGTTGTTTTGGTCTGACTGAAATTGGTGACAACAGCTACGAAACTTGTCCATTTCATAGCCTACGTCCTCCAAGTTTGGTCAACTTTCCTCGTAAATCATGTCAGTTTGTGTCTTCATTTTTGTCGTTTTCATGTTTTTGCCTTGATCTTTTATTTCATCTTTTAATTGCACTTTGGGTTTTAAAACCCAAAATGCAGTGTTTCTTGTGTTTTCCTGCATGTCATGTTTTAAAACCTGAAGTGCATTTTTGGTCTACCAAGTAGTGCAGGTCGGGTTTTAAAACACAACCTGCAGGTCTGCCTATTGGTGGGTCAGGTTTTAAAACCTGACCTTGTCCATTTTGTAGCCTACGTCCTCCAAGGTCAGTTGACTTTCCTCATAAGTCGTGTCGGTTTGCGTCTTCATTTTTTTCGTTTGCATGTTTTTGCCTTGATCTTTTATTTCATCTTTTAATTGCACTTTGGGTTTTAAAACTTGAAATGCAGTGTTCCTTGTGTTTTTCTGCACGTCGAGTTTTAAAACCCAAAGTGCAGTTTTGGTCTGCCAAGTAGTGTAGCTCTGCATATTGGTAGGTCGGGTTTAAAACTCAACTTGCAGGTCTTCCCCATTAGCAGAACAAGTTTTAAAACCTGACCAGCAAGCCTCTTTTACTATCACATCAAGTTTTAAAACCCGATGTGCAGATCGTTTCCAACCCCAATGCAAATTGGGTTTTAAAACCTGACTTGACAGTCTTTTTGCACATGGTGCATGTCAGGTTTTAAAACCTGACCTACAACCTATGTTTTCTCCCAACTGCGGATCGAGTTTTAAAACCCAACCTGCAGTCTTGACCTACCCAAGTGTAGATTGGGTTTTAAAACCCAATCTGCTGATTTTTATGTTTGTTTGTCTAAGTGTAATTTTGATCTTGCAGACATCATTCTAGGTCTTTGAAGCCGACAATTTGATGGTGAATATTGATTTACATGATGAAAATGTTGCAAATTCTAGCGGATGATTGATCTTTCTCTAAGTAAATATAGAGGGAAGAAAATGAAGAATAAAGTTTCCTCATTGACACTAAGTAGTTTTCATGTAGTTGTGTCTTTTCTTACTGCAAATTTTCTTGCAGTTGCATTTTTATTTTATGCAGTAGTTGTAGTCAAGTGGGACTCTGCAGTTGAATTAGTCAATTGTACCCACATTTTTCTCAAGTCTTTTTCTATAAAAGGAGGAACCTCATTTGTAAATATTTATCTTTGATATGCTAAGCAAAAACTCTGTCGAATTGTTGCCTCAACTAAGACTTTGATCTTTTTGGTGTGAAGATTCAATCAAGAAAATAAAGAAAGCAATTCCTTTTGATTCCAAACTTTGTGTTGGGTCAAAGATTGTTTATATGAGTGGATGTTCCTATGTTCATTGCTTATATATGCTCTTTAATTCCTTGATATTGGTGGCGTTTTTGTTCATGTGATTAAGGGACCATCTAAATTGTGACAAATAGACTTTGAGCTATTTTCATATTTAGCAATTTGTCATGCCCAAAATTTAGGGCAAAAACGGAACAAATTTTTTTTTAAAACATACTAAATTAATTAACAAGTTCACTCTCACGACAAGCGTTAATGAAATTTCCATTATTAAATTCGAGCTAATTCTGATACAAACTAAGCATCAATAAATTGTTTAATTTTAATTGCGGAAAACTAACCGTTTTAATTTTATCTCCAAGAGATACTCCGTCATTAAGTTTATTAAATTAATCAAGTTAAAGGAAATAGGAGAGGAAAAATTAATTTAATCTCCCATATGACTATATAGTCTAATCAACCATTTTTTTTAAATTTCTCTTTATTATTTATTCCAAATTAAAATCAGGATTATATATATTTGCATATACATATATATATATATATTGATAATTAAATACTTATCCAAAATTATGATCAAAATTCATATATATACCCATATATATATATGGATACATACATATATATATATATATATATATATATATTACATATATGTTAAATATTTTAATTCTAATTCAAAAGCCATTTTAACTTCCTAAATATTATTCCATATTTATCCCCAACCCTAATTAGGGTTCTAATTTCTCACATATATATTATCTAAACTAATTAACATATTTATTTTTAAAACTAAATTGCCCTAGCCCCATCCGGGCTAGGGTTTAATCCATATATTTTTTTTTAACAGGGAATTTATCTTGCTGGGCCAAAACCCTTGGCGGCCATGAAATTATTTTTTTGTGCAGGTCACGGGAGATTGAAGGCGGGTATGGCCGCGCGCCACTGTGTGAGTGCACAGTGGGCGCCGCGACACCACTGTGTGCCCACATAGTGGGCGCCACTAGTGGCTCCCCACTGTGTGGCCACACAGTGGCGGCCGTGGCCGTCCACTGTGTGGGCACACAGTGGGCGCCGCGCGGCCCTCACTATGCGTACACACAGTGGGATCCGCGAGGACCCATTACAATTTTTTTTAATTTTTTTTTTTTTAAATATAATATATAAATATATATATATATATATATATATATATATATATATTTATATATATATATATTTATATATATATATATTTATATATATATATTTATTTATATTTACATAACTTTTATAATCATAGTTAAAAAGGGTGAAATTTATTTCAATATAAATATATATATATTTTTAAAAGAGATTTACATGCAAAATTTTAAACTAATATAATAAAGGGAAAAGCATTAAGTTAAATCAGAAATATATATATATATATATATATATATATATATATATATATATATATATATATATATATATATAATAAGCTTTTAAATCAATGCTAACTAAAATACAATTTAGAATACTATTCAAGAGATACAATATACTTTTTTTGGGATAAAAAGAATTTCATTGATTTTTATTTTTTCTTCAAATAAAATATTTACATAAAACAACTTTTTCAATAAAATACTTAAAATCTTTCAGCATCAATAAACATTCTATTTTGCCACAAATAAAATATAGATAAATTTTATATGAAAACAATTCTCTTTATTATTTTATTTTATTTTTTTATAATTCAAAGAAGCTTTTGCATGCAACACAAATTAACTTTTCTTTTTCTAAAAACCAGAAGTAGAAATAACAAGCTTTTCTTTTTTTAAAACCTCTCTAAGATATGCTACCAATTTACAGGATGTTTCTCTGAATAGTCACAACATTAAAACTTCAAGTCTACTTTCACAAATTACAACTTGCTTCTCTTTTCTATGAATGAGGCATATTTCTATAACAATTTTAAACAAACATCTGCAACTAAATTTAAGTATCTTCAATAACAATCTTCTGTGTCTCTTTCATGGTTCCTATTCTCTTTCCTCTGAATTTCCTGCATAATAGAAAACACAAATATGACCACGGAGTGCTCACCTCCCAGCCTAGGCTAACTGGTAGCCACCCCCGAGCTCGGAGAACCAATTCCTAGACGGGTAACAAACAGGCAAACACATAGAAAGCAATGCATACAGATTTTCCAGACACATTCCCAACTTGGCTTTCATAGCACCACACTCTGGTGATGAACATTTTCAAAGGGTGGTAGTGGACCAATACCCTGAGGAGAACTGCAAGTATGAAATAAACAAGAAGCCACCTCATGGCACAATAAAAATATCAAGAATCTCAACCCCTTATTCCTTATGCCCCCCAAAGGCATTCTAGCCTTATATCCCTCCTTATGACCCCCATTGCACAAACAGGCCATGCAGCAAGGGTCACACAAAGATCCCTTGTGATCGCTCTCAAAAGAGAGTCTCTCACTCGAGGGCTGTCACTGCTACCACCCTCAAGATCCTCTTCTCTCCCAAGAGTAAGAGATCTTGAGAAAACTCCCAAAACACAACATTTTCATAAAGCATAAATACCAAGAGATTTTCAAACATAAACTTTCAAGAACACAGATTTCTTATACAAACAACTTCCAGACATAAACAAGAAGAAGACATTAAAAATAATAATTGAAACCAACCTTAATCTGCCCAAAGGTTATTATGATATCTGATGAAGAGCTGCCCAATCCACAAATCTTTTTCCTTCTACCCTTATTCAATTTCTCTATTCCATAACATTATTTTCTTTCCAAATTTTCTTCTGTCTCCAAAAATGGAGAGTGGGTGATTGCCCTCCAATTCTCAAAAATCTTGCTTAAGAAGCTCATTCTCTGAGTTCTCACAAGTTTCTAAAAACCAAAAAGGAAAGAAAGCAAAAATGCAAAAAGACTCTCATTCCAAAAGGAAAAAATCTTGATTAGATTTAACTTCTAATCTTCAATTTTCGCTCAACTCAAAAAAACCAATTTTTAAAGCGTTAAAAAGATCATTATAAAGTAGAAACTTGCCTAAAATTACCCCTAACCCCTAGGTATACCTTATGGGCTTTAGGAAACCCTATTAAACTACCCCTAGGTGTTCATTTAACCCATTTTAAACCCCTCTGAAGTTTATTTTCGGGTCAAACATAAGTTGACCACCCCAAATATTATATTCCCAAAGTATTTATGACAACACATTATTTTATTTAAGAAGAACTATAATTAAACACTTTCCCACCAAGAGACAAAATAAAACATTTAAATTTAAATCCACACGTGTCAAGTGACACAAATAAAACACTTTTACAAAAATAAAACATGAAATTGTCTCTTGTGGTTTTTACACTATAAATTTAAATAACACTTAACACTCATGCAGCATATACTGTTAGGAATAAAATACAACACAAACGGGGTGTTGTCTCTCCAAATAGACAAACCCTGGCTTACGAACATACATAAGTCTAGGTTTGATTCTCCGTAATTTCCATGGTCACATGGTAAATTTCCTGCGCATCTCAATTTACACATTAGTACTTCCAAATAATCTCATATAACATAAAACACATGAATAATAATGCACTACAAGCACTCTGCATACAATATACATTTATCAATCAATACATCCTTCATCCAAATAACTCCACATAACAATTATCATCATTCACATAATTTTGATCCATACATTAAAACATGCATTCCTATTTCTATCATCATAGTAAGTCCTGCAAATCCAATAATGATATACCTCCTCTCATATTTATCCTATTTTAGGATCATATAGAGTTCTTTATCATAAAGCATATAAATGAAGCATCAACATTCATCAATGTTATCAAATCATGAAATCATATACGTTCTACATTCAGACATAGCCGACATACGTTAAATCAAGATTATCCAGTCATTGAATCTTTTAGGATTTCAAATTCATAATATATCAAAATGCACACCACAAGGTGCAATAACTCTATAACTTGGTTCAATTATCTTTCTCAAAAACCTATCTGCCTAACATAGTCCATTCTATTGAATTATAAAGCATTTATTAATAGGTCAAACAGGGTCAACTAAGTAAATCAAAGCTTGGTTTGGGGAAGGCCTTACACAATTAGTATTGTGATATAGTGATTAGGTAGTAGGTTTTGTACTATTGTTGGTTACTTTATATTATTGGAAGTTTCATATATATATATATATATATATATATATATATATATATATATATATATATCTTGAAGACTTTGAGCTACAATTTATATTAGTTATAATTGTAATTGACTTGAAAGTTAGGTTGTATTCACATAAGACTTTGCGCTTATGCGATTTTAGAGATATAGTTTAGTCATTGTATGCAAGTTTCATTAGTTGGCTATTTTGTAAGAAGTTTCATCAAGTAAATGGATATACGTTAATTCTGAAAAAAAGAGAACTATATGCCCCAAGCTTACCCCTGAATTTACTTTCAAAGTTGTTGAAATACCCAGATTCTACCAAGGAACCTCCCCTTGGTTAGAGGAGAGACTTTGTCTCAGCATAGCTATGTGTGAAATACATATTTTGTCATTAGTACGCTGGTGAAAAAAAATATTCACCCAACAGGTTTTTGGCGACTCTACTGGGGAGCGATGCGCAACCGGTATTTTCTCTTTTTGGTTGTAGTGTGTTCTTCCATTGTGATATCTTTATTGTTGATTTTCTCAAAGTACTAATCTGTCTTATCGAAGTTACACTTGTGGACAACAAGCAGCAGGAATTCTTGATACTACATTTAAGTTTTTGCAGCAGCATAATTTTCCATTTGTGACTCCTCCACGAACAAGATCTCCTATGTAGCAAACATGGAGTTTCCCTCCTACTGCACAGAGATCTCCTATTCCAAGTGAGGCATCAAGTTTTTAAGTTACAGTTATCCCAACAATAATATGTTTTGTAATTCCCTCACACAATCCACCAAGGATGGCTACCCAAGGTCCTTGGGGTACAACGTTTGGTCCATCGAGCCTTATGCTACCTCTACATGAACTTCCAAGAGGCTTAAGAAAGAATTTGCCTAAGTTTTTGGGAATGGTTCTCAACATCCCGATGAACATATCACTACATTTTATATTGCTTGTGGTGTTCTCAGGGTTGAACATGAAGATGTTTCTGTAAGGTTTTTTATCGAAACTTTGCAAGGCGTAGCTGTTGATTGGTTTTATCATCTTCCTAATGGTTCTATCACAAATTGGGCTACCTTCAAAAAAAGGTTTGAAGAAAGGTTCAAACCTATTGAAGATGAGCATGCGCTTTTAGTGCAATTGACTCAAATGAAGAAGGAACCACATGAGCCTATGCGATAATTTATGGTAGTTCAATAAGTTGCGCAACCGCATTCCGGCTGCCTCACAACCTACTGTTGGAAACTTAAAATGTTTATTTATAAATGCACAATTGCCAGAGGTGAGTTTTCTTTTGCGTAGAAATTCTCCTACAAATTTGGTTTCCACACAACAATTGGCCACATAAGTTGAAGATGATCTTATCCTTGTCAATAAGATAAAGATAGAGCCAAATGGGTTCAAAGAAAACTCTTCTTTGTATGTATGGTCTACCAAGAGAAAAAATCCCATGGTGCAGAGGTTGGCTAATGAGTTGCTTGTCCTTAAAAAGAAAATATCTCAAGGTGCATTCTCTTCTCCTTATGAAGACATTCCAAGGAGGCCGTATCCAAATACTACTCCTAGTTATGTAGCTAAAAATCAAGACAAGCTTCCTTCACCACCAGAAGGGCTTGTTCTTGAGGCACCACCAACAAATGCAATAGTGGAGAATTATGAACTTGAACAAAGTGGTCTTGTTGGTCTCTTCCAAGAGGAGGAAGCACACATAGCTGGCGACTCTCATATCTAGTTTATGCAGTACTAAAAAGTTGTTGAACAAAAAGAAAGGTCTATGCCAGATACCATGGACAATACACAATAAGAGGTTGAAGGCTACTTTTAAAAGGTGTTGGTAAAGAATGAGGACAATCACATCATGAGATGTGAAAAGATGGACATGCATGAAGGAATCATTCAAGTTGAACAAGATGAGAAGACTACATCTATATTTCAAGGTCATGAACTTAAAAATATTGTGCATGAAGAAGATAGTAAAGAAGTAGATGAAGCCCTTTATACAAACATAATAGAGGAGTTTTATTCAAGACTAAATTCAAATTCTCCCAAAACTGAAGTTTGTGAACATCATGATGAAGCAAGCTATGCAGCCATATTTTCACTTGGCTCACATGAGGAAACTCATTCTATTCAACATGAGGTTATGCATGAAGAAGCATCTAATAAAGGTGTAATCAGCAAGAAGAATTTTGGTCTTGTCCCATCAAGAGGATGTCCTATTAGACATCTTTCTTGGTTGGAAGCCAATGGAAAGTCAGAGGTTCCACTTGTACATGAGCTTGAATATACGCTTGAGGAAGAGGCCAAACATACATTTTCAGCTAAGCAAGAGTAGTCTTGGTTCATTGATTCACTTTGGAGCACCAACAGTATGTGTGATTTATTTGAGGAGGAAGGTGAGTTTATTCATCTTTTTCAAGCAATGTTGCATCAGGTTCAGGTACACTTGTTCGTGCTTCTATTGGTTGTGACTAGTTATGATCATGCAAAGAACTGCAAGTTGTTCAAGAAAGGAAGCTACTTTGGTGAGCATGTGAATGGTTTCATTTAGGGGGGTTTCCTTGGTCAATTAGTTTAGGTTAAGTTAGTTTTCTTTTTCAATAAGTGCAGTTGCACAAGTTTTTTTGTCTTGTTTTCAATTGGTTGCTTGCGTCAATCTTGTTGTCTGTGTCTTTGTTGCTACAACCTTCATTAGTGAAGGTCATTTCCCAATCAGAGCCAGTTGTTGACATGATTTCAACTAACCTGAATCATAGGACAACCCCTACAAAACTTGTCCCTAGCCTACGTCCTCTAAGGTCAGTCGACTTCCCTCGTAAGTCATGTCAGTTTGCGTCTTCCTTTTTGTCGTTTTCATGTTTTTGCCTTGATCTTTTATTTCATCTTTTAATTTTACTTCGGGTTTTAAAACTCCAAATGCAGTGTTTCTTGTGTTTTTTTACACATTGGGTTTTAAAACCCGAAGTGCAATTTCAGTCTGGCTGAAATCGGTGACAACAGTTATGAAACTTGTCCATTTCTTAGCCTACGTCCTCCAAGGTCAGTCGACTTTCCTCGTAAGTCATGTCAATTAGAGTCTTCATTTTTGCCATTTTCTTGGTTTTGCCTTGATCTTTTATTTCATCTTTTAATTGCACTTTTGGTTTTAAAACCTGAAATGTAGTGTTTCTTGTGTTTTCTCGCACGTCGGGTTTTAAAACCTGAAGTGTAGTTTTGGTCTGCCAAGTAGTACAGGGCAGGTTTTTAAAACCCAACTTGCAAGTCTGCCTATTAGCAGGTCGGGTTTTAAAACTCGACCTATACGTCTTCCCCATTGGCAAGTCGGTTTTTAAAACTCGACTGGCAAGCCTCTTTTACTGTCACATCGGGTTTTAAAACCCAATGTGTAGATCATGTCTGACCCCAATGCGGGTCGGGTTTTAAACCCAACCTGTCAGTCTTTCTGCACATGGTGCAGGTCGGGTTTTAAAACCTAACCTGCAACCTATGTTTTTTCCAATTGCAAATCTGGTTATAAAACCCAACTTGTAGTCTTCACCTACCCAAGTGTAGATCGGGTTTTAAAACCCGATCTACTAATTTTTGTCTTTTTGTCTAAGTGTAATTTTGATCTTGCAGACATCATTTTGGGTCTTTGAAGCCGACAATCTGATGGTGAATATTGATTTACATAATGAAAATGTTGCAAATTCTAAAGGATGGGTGATCTTTCTCCAAGTACATCCAAAGGGAAGAAAATGAAGAATAAAGTCCTCATTGGCATTAAGTAGATTTCATGTAGTTGCATCTTTTCTTACTGCAAATTTTCTTGCAGTTACATTTTTATTTTATGCAGTAGTTGTATTCAAGTGGGACTCTGCAGTTGAATTAGTCAATTGTACCCACATTTTTCTCAACTCTTTCCCTATAAAAGAAGGTACCTCATTTGTAAATATTTATCTTTGATATGCTAAGAAAAAACTCTGTTGAATTGTTGCCTCAACTAGGACTTTGAGCTTTTTGGTGTGAAGATTCAATCAAACAATTCATTTTGATTCCAAACTTTGTGTTGGGTCGAAGATTCTTTATATGAGTTAATGTTCCTATGTTCATTGCTTATATATGTTCTTTAATCCTTGATATTGGTGGCATTTTTGTTCATGTCATTAAGGGAGAATCTAAATTGTGACAAATAGACTGAGCGATATTTTCATATTTAGCAATTAGTATTGTGATATGATGATTAGGTAGTAGTCCTTGTACTATTGTTGATTACTTTAGATTATTGGAAGTTTCATAAATATATCTTGAAGACTTTGAGCTACAAGTTATATTAGTTATAATTGTAATTGATTTGAATCTTAGGTTGTATTCACATAAGACTTTATGTTTATGCGGTTTTAGAGATATAGTTTAGTCATTGTATGCAAGTTTCATTAGTTGGTTATTTTGTAAGAAGTTTCATCAAGTAAAGGGATATATGTTAATTCTGAAAAAAGAGAATTATACGGCCTAAGATTACCCCCAAATTTACTTTCAAAGTTGTTGAAATACCCAAATTCTACCAGGGAACCTCCTCTTGATGAGAGGAAGAGACTTTGTCTCAACATAGTTGTGTGTGAAATACATATTTTGTCATTGGTATTTTGGTGACAAAATATTCACCCAACGGAGACATTATTTTCAAAATTGCTTGTTTAGATGTGAGATGTGTATGTGTATGTTTTTTTAAAAAGGTATTAGTTATATTTTCTTTGGTTAGTGTTTTTCATAAATACAAGGAGAAAGAAAAACACATCAACCACCCAATTTACTCTAGCAAGAGCGTTTAGTTTTGTAGGCTCATGAATATACTTGGCCCCAACCATTCATAGTGTGGCCTATAGATATCAACACGCTAACCACTTTTTATTCTCAATATTTTTATAAGGCATGAGAGGAGAGTATATATGGTTCAGTATCCATTTTTAGAATTACAATGTGAGTAGCTTCTAAAGGATGATGGCATGTTGATACACTAGAAAGACCAATTAGTTGGAAGACTTGGACAAGACTCACTAGAGAGTCCTTAATATACCTAAAGTTGCATGAGGTCTAAAACAATAAAATCAAGGTATATTTATAATGTCTCGTTCTTAGAGAATAATTTTCTCCTCCTTCATTTTGTAAGCTATGTGATTTATTGCTAGCTTATTTGAACATTATATGTAACCTAAAGGGAGTGTATTTCAATTCTTCAAGTGGGTTTAGGTTGAAATTTGGTTATAAAATTCAAGTCAAGATTGCATATAAAAGGAAAACAATGAATATGTCACTTATCCTTTGTCTCCAATATCACCCTAAAGTGTGAGGACAAACTATATAAAAGGCCCCTTTTAGATACATGTGAAATAAAGAAATTTTAATTGTTAAGATCTTTGCAATACCCTTTTTAAATATGCAAAAGGAGAGTATCTTTAGGTTAGAAAATAGTGTGTAACACACAAGAAAGAATACAAGAAAATAAAATCAAGATGTAAACAAGGTTAATTTCACTAGAGAAGAAAGTGTAAAGCTAATCTAGTCAACATAATAACCTTGGACAAATGAAACTTGTAAAGAATAAGTTAGTAGTTTGAGAAAACTTAGATCTTTGGTAGTCATTCCTATTGGTAAAATGGAGTAAAAATAATTGAAAATAAATCAAGAAAATAAAAAATTAAAAGTTAAAATAAGGTGGTTAGAAAAATAATAGTACATATTATAAAGCAATATAGATGCCAAAACTCAAAGTGTAGAAGCCAAAATGATAGCATAGATGCTTGAGAACAAAGCACATATAACATGCAAAATAGAGAATAATAAAATATGTAGACACATGATGTATTGACACAAACACTACTTATGACATGGATGCTAAAATTCCTTATAAAATAGAAAGTATAAAGAGACACAAAAGACCAACACACCTACAACTAGATTGTTAGAATTGTGGCTTTTCAATGATGATTGCAACGAATAGAATAGGAAAACAATAGTATTAGATGGTGGTAAAATAGGCTAAAAGTATAGGTGTTGAAGGTTATCATATAGACACTAACGTCTAAGATTAAAACATAAACGATGAAACTGGCATAAAACAAAATGATGCCCAAATCACAAAAAAAATAAAAAAATATTGCAAACAAAGTTAGATGTTGGTATTACAAAGTAATGGTTAGTGCAAAGTGTTTCCAACAACAATGAAGACTGGGAGGGGGGTGAATCAATCATCACCGGATTTGCAAATTTAATCACAAATATAGATCTAATAAACCGCAACAATAACAAAGATGAGAAACTTGAAAGCACAACACACAACACCAATATTTTTGATGTGGAAAACTCGGTTAAGGAAAAAACCATTGTGGGAACCTACCCACAGTAAGATGATACTCTACAATAGTATGTGAAAATATTACAATGGGGAATGCACATGCATTCAAACACACTACCTAGAGCTCACTGCTCAAAAGATAATGACCTGGAAGGATACAACCCTCAGGGAAGTCTCACTGACTTACAAAAAGATTCGGACTATAATCTGAAAGGAATGAACTGAAAGAATAGCATCTCCAAATGCCCAATTACCGTTCCGATTAAGCACAAATGTCTACCCTGCAATACCAATCTCTACTCAATTACATTACCAAAGGATGAATCCTTGTTCGTACATAAACCTCTCTCTGATAATGCAGACACAACCTCTATCACTAAATTACATTAATATATCACCTATATATACAATTCATTAACCTTGACAACAAGGCCGACTAAACCCTCAACTCACAATTACAAAATTACATCACACAATACAAAGATCGACCACCGGACTGATATAATGATTTTCATGACATAACATGGACCTAATTAAAATTCACAAATGCTTAACTCCACCAAAAATCACGCCAAGATCAACCGCAACACTCTACACCATAAATACCGCATAACATGAAAATCATTACGAGTTCATGAAAACCACCAATAACTTGCACAATGATCAATGTGGATCATCAAAACAAATAGGACAAGATTAGGAAACACCATCAAGAATATTATAATCATCAATAACAGCAACACCACTTATCAAATCTTCATCTGTCAATGTCTGAAACTCAAGAATACAACCAATCAGCAACTGCCATGAAGAAAGATAGCTTGTGGAGAACCAAAACATGATCCATATGAAATGAAGATACACAAGACCATCCCAAACAATATCCCAAAAACTCAACTCAAGATCTGATCACACCGGAATATATCGGAGGACATACCGAACTCTGCAATCACCGGAGCAAATCACAGGAATATGTTGACATCAATGACAACAACATATCCTAGCAGTAGCAATGCCCAACAATCTCCCCAATATCCAACAATCTCCCCTTTTGGCATTGATGGCAAAATATGAATGTGAAAAATAGTCAATGCAAAGAAAGAAAATATCTCCAGCAAACTCCCCCTAAGATCAAGACAGATAAAGAAGTTTTTCACATGATCTCTCTCCCCCTTTGACAACAATGCCAAAGATCCCAAAATAGAAAACCAAACTCTCTCCCCCTTAGAATATGAAACATGAATCTTAGGAATCTCTCCCCCTAAAACACAGACTACTCCACCAAAGGAGCAGCACCGACTCACCAATTCGGATAGAAAGATAAGGCTCTGAAGTCACCCGGATTGATGCAACTCAATGCATCTAGTTCTCATCAGGAGGGGTAGATACCCCTAACTTGTCTCTCAAATAGACAAATGTCTCTGCAGGCAAAGGCTCAATGAAAATATCAACAATTTGTTCCTTTGTAGATACATACTCTGTCTTCACTTTCACTTCACTAACTTGTTCTCTCAAGTAATGATATTTGATTGATGCATGTTTAGTCTTTGAATGTTGCACCAGATTCTTTGACATGTTAATAGCACTTGAATTATCACAGTATATGACAGTAGGCTCATCACAGATAACTCTGATATCCTTCAACATTTGCTTCATCCAAACTACTTGAGTGCAATTACTAGCAGCAACAATGTACTCAGCTTCAGTAGTAGATAAAGATACTGAATCTTTTTTCTTACTAGCCCACGAAACCAACTTCTTACCTAAAAAGGCAAATTTGACATACATCTGATATACCTTGAAATCTTTATAAGAAGCATATGCAAGCAATAGTCTAACAACTTCAAGTCTGGCCACCAGAGAAAAAGTCTCCTCGTAGTCAACTCCTTCTTTCCGTGAATATCCTTTGCAAGCCAATCTAGCTTTATTTCTGACAACTTCACTGGCTTCATTCTATTTATTCTTGAATACCCATTTAGTACCAATAATATTCTTATCCTTAGGTCTAGGCACAAGCTCCCAAGTGTTGTTCTTTTCAACCTGGTCTAATTCTTCTTCCATAGCTCACATCCAATTTTCATCTTTTAAAGCTTCAATAACATCGTTAGGTTCAACTTTAGAAATAGAACATACTTCTTCCACAACTAACCTTCTTCTAGTAATCACACCTTTATTTTTATCACCAATAATCTGATTTTCTGAATTATTCAATCTTACATACCTTGGGGTCTTCTGATTGTTCTAATTTTTAGGTTTCTGCACATCTTCACCAATAGCAAAAACATCCGGATAAACAGTCTCTACCAGATCATTCTACTTTGACTCTTCAGTCTGAATAGGGTTTAGAACAATAGGCTAACCATCATCATATCCGCATGCACTGATCTCTTTCCCAAGGTTCTCATCGACCTTCACATTTTCACTTTCTACTATCTTTCTTGATCTCTTATTGTAGCATCAGTAGGCTTTTCTCTTTGTTGAATATCCCAAAAAAAATTCCTTCATCACTTCTAGCATCAAAATTTCCTATGTCCTCATCTCTCTTGATTTAACATTTGCTACCAAATACCCCAAAATATCTCACAGTAGGAACATGATCAAACCATAACTCATAAGGAGTCTTTCCAATATCACCTTTAATATGAGCTCTGTTGAATATGTAAAAAATAGTGCTAATTGCTTCTCTCCAGTATATCTTCAAAAAATTCTCTTCAATCAGCATAGTCCTTGCAACATACAAGACAATTTTGTTCTTCCTTTCAACAACTCCATTCTGATGAGGGGTTCTAGGAGTAGATAGTTGTCTTCTAATCCCATGCTTCTCACAGAATGAATTAAATTCACCGGAACAAAATTCTCCACCTTTGTCAGATCTCAGACATTTCACCTTCAATCCAGACTCAATCTCAACCTTTGCTTTGAATATTTTGAATTTGTCTAAAAATTATAATTTCTCCTTCAAAAAGACAACCCACATCATCTTGGAATAATCATCAATTAGCAACATAAAGTATCTATCAACCTGCACACTTCTAACATTTGTAGGTCCACACAGGTGAGTATGCACAAGATCTAGCAATCCATTAGTTGTATATTGTTTGCTCTTGAAAGAAATTTTTGTTTGCTTACCTAACTGACATTCTTTACATACCAGATTAGTAGGCTTAACAATCTTAGGAAGATCTCTAACAACTTGTGTAGAAGTAATCTTAATCATTGAATCAAAATTTACATGACACGTTCTCCTATGCAACAACCAACTTTCATCAATCTAGGCAATGAAACAACTTTTCTCACCAGCATTCAACTGAAAAATATTATCTTCAGTCTTAGTTCCAGATGCAATCTCTATACTAGAGGCATTTAGGATTTTGCATTTTTCATTCTTGAATTGTAGATCATAACCTTTATCGACCATATGTCCAACACTCAAAAGGCTATGCTTCAAACCTTCAACATACAAGACATCATTAGTATTATGCTTACCATCAAAGGATATAGAACCTCTCCCACGGATCACACAAGCTTTGTCATCTCCAAATCTTACTATTCCACCATCATACCTTTCCATGCTCATAAATTTTCTTTTATCACTAGTCATATGATGTGAACAACCACTGTCAATCACCCATCCATCTCTTTCTTCAACTTTAGCAACTAAATCTTTTTCCTCAACAACACAGCTAGTGGAATCAACAAGTACTAGTCCATCTTCCTCAATGGAAAGAAATACAACTTCATCTCCTTTTGATTCTTCCTGTATAACACCTTCATCAAAAATATAATAACATTTCTTTTGATTCTTATACTTCCGGTTAGACTTGTAAGACTTATCATACTTCTCATGCTTCTCATATCTATCATGCTTATCAAACTTATCATGCCTGACATATTTAGCAATTCTCTCCAAGCATCTAGAAGCAAAATGTCCTATCTTATTACAAGAGAAACATTTCAAAGGCAATTTTCCATCATACTTACCGACTCCTTTAGGCAATCTCCGAGCAATCAATACTTCAAGCTCATTTAGATCTCTTTCTTGCTATTCCATCTCTCTTCTCTCTCTTTCATATCTGGATATTTTGCACTCATCGAGATCATACTTCTGCTTTCCAGATACAGATGTTGATGCTATAAATGTTGTCTCAGACTTTCCATGTGATTCTCCAAACTCGCTCAGCTCAAAAGCAACAATTTTTCCAACTAGCATATCTCTTATCATTGTAGTCACACTTCGTATCTCATCAATACTAGCTACCTTATGTTTGTAAGCAGGAGGAAATGATCTCAACACCTTAGCAACAATTTCATCTTCTTCAAGGGATCCACCGACACATCTGATACCTAGGACAAGGTCATTCACCTTAGCCATGAAAGAGTGTATGTTCTCATCTTCTCCCATCTTCAGCATCTCATACTTTCCTTTCAAACTCTGCAACTTAGAAACTTTCACCTGTTTGTCTCCTTCATACAGGGTCTCAAGCTTCTCCCAGATATCATGTGTGGTCTGAAGTCACATTACATTTTTCATCTTTAAATCAATCAAGGAGCTAACCAATTCTTCCTTCACTCTAATGTTACTTTCAGCATCCTTGATTTCAGAAATAGTAACCGATCCATTCTGAAGAATAGAATAGACATCCTTTGTAATCTTCCAATGATCTTCTCCAAGACATCTCAAGTGTAACTCCATCTGGTTCTTCCATATAGCACAATTACTTCCATCAAATCTTGGACTGTCCTTCATAAAGATAGTTCCCATCCCGGATCTCCCCAAGCAGTTAAGCTTCTTTTGGTGGATCTAGATTTGATACCAATTGTTGGCAGCAACAATGAAGGAAGACTGAGAGGGTGGGTGAATCAGTCTTCACCGGATCTACAAACTTAATCACAAATATAGATCTGATAAACTGCAATGATAACAAAGATAAGAAAATTGAAAGCACAACACACAATACCAAGATTTTTGACATGGAAAACCCGGTTAAGGGAAAAACCATGGTGGGAACCTACCCGCAGTAAGATGATACTCTGCATTAGTATGTGAAAATATTACAATAGGGAATGCACATGCATTCAGGCACACTGCCTAGAGCTCACTACTCAAAGTATAATGACCTTGAAGGCTACAACCCTCAGGGAAGTCTCACTAACTTACAACAAGATTCAGACTACAATTCAAAAGGAATGAACTGAAAGAATAGCATCTCCAAATGCCTGATTATAGTTCTAGTTAAGCACAAATGTATGCCCTACAACACCAATCTCTACTCAATCACAGTACTGAAGGATGAATCCTTGTTCACACATAAAACTCTCTTTGATAATGCATACACTTGACCTTTATCACTAAATTACATTAATATATCACCTATAGATACAATTCATCAACCTTGACAACAAGGTCGGCTAAACCCTCAACTCACAATTACAAAATTACATCACACAATACAAAGATAGACCACCAGGTCAATATAAAGATTTTCATGACATAACATGGACCTAATTCAAATTCACAAACACTCAACTCCACCGGAAATCACGCCAAGATCAACCGCAACACGCTACACCACTAGAAATACCACATAACATGAACATCATCATCGGTTCATGAAAACCACCAATAAATAGCACAACGATCAATTCAAATCATCAAAACAAATAGGACATGATTAGGAAACACCAACAAGAATGTTAGAATCATCAGTAACATCAACACCACTTATCAAATCTCCATTTGTCGTCTGAAACTCAAGAATACAACCAATCAGCAATTGTCATGAAGAAAGATAACTTGCAGAGTGCCAAAACACGATCCATGTGAGATGAAGATACACAAGACCATCCCAAAAACTCAGCTCAAGATCTGATCACACCAGAATATACCAGAGGACATACCAAACTCTGCAAAGCACCAACACAGCAAAACAAAACTGCAAAACCAGATCATAAGATCTTTCCAATCTGCAATCACTGGAGAAAATCACGAGAATATGTTGACATCAATGACAACAAAATATCCTAGCAATAGCAATGCCCAACAAACTCCCCAATATCCAACACAAAGTGCCTTGATATGTCAAATGAGTGCCTAAGGTCAACAAAATGAATGGTAAGAAAATAATATTTACCCACTAAGAAATGCCAAAAGGATGATACTATATAACAAGGAAATGCATTGTAAACATCGTAATTAATAAAAATAATAAAAAGTGACTCTTGGGATTGTTGTAAATTGCATCCCTATGCAATTTATTGTTTTTATAGGCCCTATTTTAGTGTGCTTGGCCTTTTGTGCCCTACATGCTTGATACAACCCTATTTCACATTTCATTTTGGCTTCTTGTCTCTACTTTGGACCTCAAGTTCCAATTAAAGGGGACATTGGATGGACCAAGGTGACTTGCTCCCTACTGTTTGACCCCAAATTTAAACCACTTGATGGTCAGCTTTCTTAAGCAAGAATTATTTTCCCTTGTTGACCCTCTCCAAGTTTTTAGCTCAAAATGTTTGGGAGAGGTATAAAAGCAAGGTATCCTCCCTCATTTTTGTTAAGAAGGATTAACTAAGAATAAGGAGAGACAATGATATGATATGGATTTCACACCTCAAGTCCTCAAGAGTAAGAGATCAAGAATCAAGGCATTGAAGATTAAGATTAATTCACATATCTATGCATTTGTGATGGCATCCATGGCCTTCTCTTCCTAAAATCAATTACTCTCATGTCAACATCAAGCATCTTCATGAACATTTCAACATCAAGAAGGTTTATGAAGGTATAAGAATTCCTCTTTCAATTCTAGTCTCTACTACCTAACAACACATTTTCAATTCAAGTTCAATTTAATTAAATACTAAGGTTAATTCCTAAAACTTAGGTTTTACTTCGGCAAACCCCTTTCTACCCAACGTTTTTCAATTTTCTATGTGTAGGAATAGGTGACGGACCCATGGAAACAAGTACAAAGCAAGTAGGTGGAGATATACAGTCTATAATTTGTCAGAGTAGGCCAAGTGGGGAGCCTTAGTCCTATGTGTAGGTCAAGTTGGGAAGCTTACTCCCTCCATGTCATGACCCTTATTATTTTCATCATTATTATTTAATAACTAAATTAAATTAGACATTTATTTAATAATAAAATATAATTTCTTATTGCATGATTTTCATATGTATTGATTTATAAATTCAATTATTTCAAAAAAATAAATATATCTTTATATTATCATATTTTATTTATTTACTTCAAACTTAAATTAATTTTATTTATAAAATGCTTTCTTTATTAAATATTATTATTAAAAAAAAAAAAAAAACTTTTATGCACTTTAAATTAGAAAGCTAAGAATAAAATATATTTTTATTTTCTATTTAAAGAAACTAAACTAAAATATTAATAAAAGTAAAAGAAAATTATTGAAATCTAATATGTGCTTTTAAAGTTAAGTTGAATTTACTAAGTTTCTAGCGAATGCATTAAAATAATGAAGATGTAAATAATACAAACTTAGTGAAGGGGTGAGATATTTTAGATGTGAAGATCAAACTAGCCCAAGATGGGAATAAATTAGAGTTAACAGAATTGAAGACGAAATTAAAGAAAATAAACAAAAGTTAAGAAAAGCACTTACCCGCGTGGAAGGGATAAGGAGTTTTGGAAGAAAAAGCATGATAAGAAGAGAGCGAATATTCTTAGTGACAAAGGAAGAGATAATTAAGGAATGAACATGCAATCACCATTATTTACGAGAGAGACATAGCTATTTCAAGAGTGGGGCTTTAGTGGAAATTAATAAAAAGGTCTTTAGGAAGGGATTCTGCTCTTACATGAGCATGTAGGGAGTTCGAGACAAAGAGAAGGCAATTTCCATCGGTCTCTTGGGCTTTATAAGAATGGGTATTGCTGGTCAAGAGATGGCCTCATTATTCTTTCTCTCACCTTAATCACTTCAAGGAAAACCGGCTAACTCATACCAGAGAGGGGAGACAAGAGCCTCAACTAAGGATCTTACTTCTTTCTGGTACAAGTACACCTTCATTGAGGTATGTATGGAGCCTTTGGTACAACAGTCTACTAATTTTTAAGGTATTCAACCCAACGATTTCAAATTTTGGTAGATAAAGAAATTGTGTCCCACAAATTCAACCTTCTGATTTTGGTCAAGTAAGTAGATTTTGTTTGGTAATTATATTAAACATTCAAAGCTCTATTTATTCAGTGGGGAGTTTTGCTTGGTTTTTGTTTGAATTGAAATATATTTATATTCTTGTGATCTATTCGTGTGTCTGGTTTGTTATTCCATACATATAAGGAATCCTTAGAAATATTAGTTTTAGTATTGGTAAATATTGCAGTAGATTTTTCTTAACTGCCAATTAAATTATTTTATACAATCTCATATCTTTAAGAGCAATTTCCTTAAAGTATATATATATACCCTTGCGGTAAAGCTTGTCCTCTGTGAATTTACATGGCATTATCTCTTTTTTTATTATTATTATTTATTTAGGAATTAGTATCAAACTGTATTGGTCTTGCATGAGACGTTAAATACTGCTAAAACTAAGGGGAGGAATAATAAATGATACCCACGTTATATACCCTTGCGGTAAAGCTTGTCCTCTGTGAATTTACATGGCATTATCTCTTTTTTTATTATTATTATTTATTTAGGAATTAGTATCAAACTGTATTGGTCTTGCATGAGACGTTAAATACTGCTAAAACTAAAGGGAGGAATAATAAATGATACCCATGTTTTACTCTTGCTAATGTCATTATCTCTTAAACTAGAGTTTATCTTTAAATCCTCTCGCTTTAGCTCATTAAAATGTGGAAAGTTCAAATGAATTCTTGCTCCCATAATTCCCATGCTTCCATGATTTAAGGAAGTTATACTTTAAATAATTTATAAATGTCACGTACAGGTATTATTTCTTTTAGGGAAAGGGAAAAGGAAAAGAAAGACAGAGAAGTAAATAGAGTTACTTTTAAAACCTAAGGTGAGAAGTTTAGATGGGACCCATTTAATCCTTCCTTAGGAAACAATGAACTTTACTCAAGTTACTTTTGTTTTGTTTTGTCTTTTTAATATAAACTAAAAGGTTTCATGTGAAATTATTATTATTATTATTATTTTGTTTAGTATTTTTTTTATATATATTTCATAATTATATAATACGTATGGATATTTTAGGAATATTGGGAAAAAATATAGATCAATAGAAATAAATGAAATATTGATATTATATGTAGTCACATAAAGCTATCCACTTAATTAAATGAATATTTAATATTTATTTGATTATTTAACCATCAATTAATAATTAATTAAATTAATATATTTAATTAATTCATCTTAACCCTCTTTTCCTATTAATTAAATAAATTATTCAATTTATTTGATTTAATTCACTTAACCAAATTCAGACCATTAATTAAATAAATAAATCATATTTATTTAATTAAATCTTCTCTCACATTTAAATAAATTAATATTTATTTAAATTCCCCCAAAATCCCACCTCTCACATTTAAATAAATTAACATTTATTTAAATCACCTTTATCCTCCACCCACTTGTATTTTCCTACAAATGCAAGTTGCACAACTATTTTAAATAAATCATTTATTTAAATCACCTTTATCCTCCACCCACTTGCATTTTCCTACAAATGCAAGTTGCACAACTATTTTAAATAAATTATTTATTTAAAATCCTATTTATCCTCACCCACTTCAAACCTTTAATGGTTTCCCTTAAAGTCTTCAAACTTAATGGCTTCCTTCTAAAGTCTTCTCAAACCTTTAATGGTTTCCCTTAAAGTCTTCAAACTTAATGGCTTCCCTTAAAGTCTTCTTAAGACTTTAATGGTTTCCCTTAAAGTCTTCAAATTTAATGGCTTCCTTCTAGAGTCTTCTCAAACCTTTAATGGTTTCCCTTAAAGTCTTCAAGCATTTAATGATTTATCTTCGTTTTTCTCATTTAAATAAATTAATATTTATTTGAATATTTACCCAAATGCAAATTACACCATTTAATTGAAATAAATGATTTTATTTTAATTGAAAATACCAAAATTCCTCCCACTTGCATTTTCCTACAAAATCCACTTGCATGTCTAAACCCCTTCTAGATTCTTCTAAACCCTTCCTAATTAACCTAATCCATCCCCTAAATATTGTCACATTCCTAAGCAAATTGAAGTCACTTCTCAAAGACTCCAAAGTCTTTGAAAAGCAATTAATGATTTGTGTGTTCAACAAATTAACCTCTAAAATCTTCCAAACCACTTATGGCTCTTACATGACCATTAATGGTTAATTCCACTTGCACCCATGGTTAAGGACTTTGACCCCTAACTTAACCCTCATGTAACCCATGTGTCTCTTCAAAGCATTTATTTCTTTGACTAGGGTAACCATCATGTCCCCTCAAGCATTTAATGCTCCTTATCTCTCCTCTCAAGCCTCCTCATGGTGACACTTGTCAACATGGGATTGGATTGAAAGTCTCACATGGATTGAATATCTTTCAATCCTAACCCTTGTTAAGATTACTCAATCTTAACCCTTCATTTCCCCATTTCATCTATAAATAGAACCCTTCTCCTCAAGCAAAGAGGAAGCATTAGAGTATTGTTGTTATACTGGTATTAGCATAGAGCTTTTTCATAGCATCACTATCTACACTTGCATAGCATTTGCTTATCATATTCAACCATCTTGAATCTCCATATGGCATCCATGGCTAGTGCTAAAAGCTGAGAGCTACACTCATGTGGAACTTGGAGAGGAGAGGAACAAGGGAGGAGCAACTATGAGCATCTTGATTAGCTATTTTATTCTATGTTTATATGCTTTCTATTTCATGCTTAATATCTCTCTTGATATGCCTGTTTAGGATAATCTTTTGTTGCTAACACTAACGTTTGTTTCTTGTGCTCTTGTGTGTGTTGCCATCAAACAGATTTTCTAATCCTTTTTGCAGAGCATCATTATACATTAGAATATTTCTTATGATTTATTAAAAGGTATGTTGAAGTTACTTCTCAAAATCATTAGACATGATGTGCTCTCCTTAGAAGTCTCATGTAATTAATTAATATCTATAGAATGACGCGAGTGTATTGAGTTTATGTAGGATAAAATCATCAATTAGAAAAGCGTGGATGCATTCTTGTGTTTCTTTGTGTTTGAGATGGAACTAAGATCTTGGATATGATTATGGATACCTAATCAAGGAGTGTTGATTATGTCTTTGTATGGGTGTTATATGCGTATTGTGCATCATGATATTGTTATATTAGTGTAGAACATAGATATATCATGTTAGTCGCACAATTCCATTACTCTTGTCAGTTTCACATTGTTAGTCTTCCTCGAGCTGGGCTGGGTATCTTTCATGTCACGAAAGATTCCGGGGAAGTGTAACTACTTCATGGTAGGGTGGAAACGCGCTCCGCCAATGTTCTCCCCCATGATGTGCACAAGGGAGACAGATGTTGGGATTTCTTGTCAGGGTGGTCATCATGATTTGGTCCTTGTATATTTATTGTTTTCGACCTTGTGGTTTAGTGTAAAGGTATATGTCTCATTATGTTTGTCTTCTTGTCAGCTTATGTAATTTGACTTTATATGTTGAAATGTAATTTCTTGTCTCTAACCTTGTATATCTAGACATGTGGAAATGATATATCCTTAATTATGTGTATTTTATGAATTATGTTCTTTTGAAATTATGGAGGTCTTTACACTCCAGTTTTGCTTGAAATACAATTTCTAGGTTAGTTACAGTCTACTCTACCAATTCTTCTCCTGCAATCTATTTGTTAGTTACCAATCTTCTTATGCATGCTATTAAACTATCATTTGAACCTATTTGGACCTACTCTTGCATTCTTTATTTTCAATTGCATAGTCATAGTCCCTACATAGTTAAGGACCATTGCATCTTCTTTGTGCTTAAACCATCTTAAGCCTAGTGGATCATTCACCTTCCAATGTAACCATGTAGGCAATGAAATAGATTCCTTGTTTGCATGCATTGACTTGTGAATTCTATTTCCCCTACCTTACATTTTGGTGTATCCATTGTATCCTATGCTTATTTCTAATTTTTAGATTTGTATGCATTTAATTGATTCATATTTGCAATCATATCCTATGCACTCATACTTACATTCATTTGATAGCCAAGTCAACTTGCATTTCTGGTGAATTTGATGTCTCTCATGCTTATTTCTGATTTGGATGTCTAGATCCAATTTTTATTACATTTTATACATTTAGAGATTCAATTTTTCTTCATTTTATTCAATGTTTAAATAGTCAATTTTTTAAAGATTTATATTATTTGGGCATTTCCATCATTAGCTATGTGCATGAGTTTTATGACTTTGAGCCCTACATCTAATATCCCCATGAGAATAAATTATAGACTTATGGTTTCCTTAAGAGGTGTAGAGCCTAAGTCAACTTACATATTCCATGGGAACTTAAGTGAAGCTTATATGCCTACACATGAAATACCTAACATTGTTGACAATCATTCTTCCCACACTTCTCATGATGAGGATGACTCCCTAGCACATGTCTCGTATCCAAGTAGTAAAGATTGTCCATGATTTGGAAAAAATTGAATATTGGATGAGTCAAGAACACTTGAATAGTGATTCAATTCCCTTGATTGAAGGATTGAGGAGGATGGTTCAAAATGATGAACATGGTGTGTATTTGTTGCATGGAATATCTTGATGAATACTAAGAGGGGGGTTGAATTAGTATACCAAAAATCACTGTACTCAAACACTTTATCAGTCTAGCAGTAAACCGGTATAACAGTTTAACTAACAAACTGGTTAACACAAATGCAAACCAAACGGCAAGTAAGACATTCACCCACAGAAGCACAATCACCAAAACACAAAAGATTTTGACATGGAAACCCAAATGGGAAAAACCACGGTGAGATGAAACTCACAAGTAACTATCTGCAGAGTAGTAACCAGATCGATTAAGGTCAGGCCGGTTAAGGTCATACAATGTTCTTTACCAGAACAGATCCTGTTGGAAATCTCAATCTCTGTTAGGAGATAAGTCTGATTAAAGACTACCTTGTGAGAGGATTTTAGATCCACAGATGTGAATCACCTTGTTAGAGGATTTACAAAGGCTTTTTTGCGCCTACCCAGTTAAGGGTTTCTAACTTGTCAAAGATGTGAGTAATCAACAAGTGAATGATCTAGCAAATAGCACAGTCTGCTTGGTTAGATCCATGATAGCTCGTTGCTAATGTATTTCAGCATTACTTCAGTCTTCAATAAATTCACACTTTGTTGCAGCACGCAGACCTGATCCTTTTTTATTAAGATCGCACATACAAGAACTCATCAACCACCACAAACCCTAATAGCTACTCACCTCTATTGAAACCCTAGACATGATGTCCTTAAAAGGAATTTGATTTCATGTCGGTCCAATAGAATTACATTCCAAGTTCCTAGGTTCATTGTATCTAGACACATTTGGTAACATGGCACAAAATCATTGTCAAAGTGTCAGTGGATGGTAACTCATCACAAAGATATACCGGTCGGTAACTCATCACAGAGTATTACCGGTTTATACAACTTTACCAATCATCAGTTGGTAACTCAGAGTAATATCGATTTAACAGATTAGATAGATTACCGGTTGACAGAAATGAAAACTGGGAAAATGATAACTGTCGCTTCTAGTTCCTTTGCTCTGTTCTGCTTGAGATCCTCAAACTGCTTGAGGTCCTCATGCCACTTGAGATCGGTAAACACTTTCTGCAAGACACCGATAGTCTCAAGACTATAATATAATACCGGTTTGAAACAAATATCAGTTGAGCATAACTCATACATACAAAGTGATCTCATAGCAAGTGTGTGTCCATCAATGACAATCACAAAAAAATCATCAAAAATGCCAACAATCTGCCCCTTTGGCATTGATGGCAACACTTAGGAAAAATTTTGACGTCTAAGTGTTTTTACAAAAAAACAATATGTCATAATCAAAAATACTCCCCCTAAGCATATACATTATCCCTTTGCAGAAAAAAAAGATGTATACTTCTTCCTTACAGAGATAAACATGAGTATACATAGGCATGCATCAAAATTTTAAATACCAGAATACTTCTCCCCCTTTGCCAACAATGACAAAATACAGCTGAACAACCCCTGTTTCTATTAGCTGAATAAATGTTTATGACTGTGGACACCTAAAATTGTCCAGTCTAATTAAATAAATATTTTATTTATTTAATTACTTTAGCCTAATTCTTCTATTAATTAAATGAATCCTTATTTATTTAATTAATTCATTTATCCTCTTCTAACCTTATTTCTCATTTAAATAAATACATTTATTTATTTAAATTATCCTTTTTCTAAATTAAATAAATACTCTTATTTATTTAATTGATCCCACTTCCTCTATTAATTAAATAAATCTTTATTTATTTAATTAATTCATTAGCCTTTTCTACCCATGACACATGTCATTCATCTCTTAATTCATACACTACCTACCCTTTCATTATTTTCTTATTTCCTCTACCTACCCTCTAATCATAGCCGACCTCTTTTACACCTCTTAATCTTATCCTTCCATTTCTTATAGTATCTTCTATATAAGGAGATGATTCCTTCATTATCAAACCTCCTCCCCCCGACTACGCTTTCGAACTGGCATATGCAATCAAGCCTACTTGCAACCACATTTCTGTTCTTTGTTGAGCTCTTGTGCACATATAAAATCTGAGAGCAAATATATCAAGCAAGAGCAATGGAGATAGGAAGAATGGAGATCCAAACCCTATTGGACATGTGATGGTATAATCTTTGTGATTTCATTTGATTTGCATTGTCTTAGGTAATTTTCATATGTTATGATGGATCTTTGTTGTTGTTAGGCTAGGGTTTTGTGGTTGAATTCATTTAGTCTTTCAACATTGTTGTTATCCACTTTCACCGTATACATTTTGCAACGCCCAGTGGGACCCTTGTCCCTTTTGCATTTAACATCTTTTGTTGCAGATTTTGTGTTTTGAAGTTGCAGATCTGACATTTCCAACAAACATTTTGATATTTTCGCGTTTGCGTGCTTTCGGATCACGTTTTTGGTTTTCTGCCTCATCTGTGACATCTGGAATCACGTCTGCGCCCTCGACAATATTTTTTTTTTTGCAGATTCTGGGAAACGTGTCTGTGTTCCCTAGTCGCGTTTGTGAAGTCTTCAGGCGCGTCTGCGTCTAGGAGCCGCGTCTGTGTTTTGGAACCGCGTCTGTGTCGGATCTAAGCGCGTCTACGAAGTTATATAGCATTTGTGTTTCTGATAACCGTGTCTGTGTGTGGTTGTTACATTTTGGGTTTCTTTGATTCAATTTTTCGTCATTCGGATTTTCAGATCTGGTTTATTTTGAGCTAACATCTTCAGATCTAGCTAACGAAATTGGTGCAGCTTGTCTTGAAAGCAAAATCATTTTGTTGAAGGCCCCTATTTCACAAAGTCTTTTGGATCTAAAAATTTACCTAACTTGTGTGCTTGCAGGAAGGGGTGATCATTTGAAACAATCCAAATTACTAACAGATCTTTGTTGCAGGACCTTGGCAAGGGTTTTTTATTTTTATTGTGTGTCTTGTTTTCATAGACTAGCAAATACTTCAATTGGGGCACTAAAATTGAGCCATTGCCTTTTATGTCTTGAGCAATAGCCTCTTTTTGTTTAATCTTTAGAGGGTCTGTCTCCCTATGTGGTCATTAGGACTACTAGTGAGGAGAGAACGACCCAAGTGGTAGCGAGGAAAACCCACCTCTTCCGAACCACTATAAACAACTGTATTCATGGTGAAAACTATGGATAACGTGTGTTGATTAGTTCATACCGACACTATGTCTCCCCATAAACCCATTTGATCAAATTTATTTGATCAGTTGTAGGGTGTAACCCCTACCGGCTGGGAGCCTTCTGTATTTATAGAGCTAAAAGTGCCACATGTATGGCCACACGAGCGGATGCCCTTACTAGCACCCTTTTGTTTTAGAAGTCAAAATCTCTCTAGTTGTTGGGGCAGGAGGTCGGACCTCTGGTAGCGGCCCACACACATACGGTTCTTAGTAGAGATACAAAGTTCACCACGAGGAGTTTTCGTGGGGACTGATGCTTGGCTGCCCCGAGAAGTGAGTGTCGAGGGTGGAGCTAGTGGGGTCAAGCATCTAAGTATCCGCTCTGAATAGCGTAGCCTCGGGGGAAACTCCATGTGGGATCAACAACTATTGTCTTGGCCAGCCATAAGAATTGTGCTTGACTTATTTTAAACATTCAAAGATTCAAGACCAAACATCAAAACATTGTGTCTTTTGTGTCTTCAAGTGTATGCAAAACAATTTTACATCAAACAAACACACTTTTCTTTGGAGTCATTTTGAGTCTAAACACTTGCAAACATTGAGTCTTCATCAACATTGTGTCCTCTTGTCACTAAAAATAGTCAAACATTCAGATTTGGTCACAAAAAGTGACTTCACAATTGGAGAAATTGCACAAAATTTTCAGAAATGCGTCTGTGTCATATAACCGCGTCTGTGAAGGGCAGAAACGCATATGTGTTCTCTTGAGCAACATTGCACTTACAACATCTCAGAAACGCATCTGTGTTTGATAGAACCACGTCTGTGTCATTTAAGTGTGTCTGTGTCTGACAGAATAGCATCTATGTCATTTAAACGCATCTATGAAGTATACAGGCACGTCTGTGTTCAGAATTTAAAACTTTCATAATCTAGCAAACAAGGAACAGTCAGTTTCAGACTTATTGAGCTTCCTAGGTATCTCTCTGGGTTTTCATCTAGATTCAACCTGTCTTTTGGGTCTCACAATGTCCATCATTGCTTTACACCTTACATTACATTCACATTTGTCTAAACTTGAGTCAAAAGGTCACTTGCTTGTCCTCATCATACTTTGTCAACACATTACATACAACAACATTTTGCTAAGTGGTCCCTCATCAAGGTCTGTCACCTTTGGGTCTCATTTGGTCTTACTTAGAGTCAAGGTCAACTTGCCTCATCAAGAGAAACTATCATCTCTTTGGAAGCCACACCTACTCTACTACATACATACTTGGTCTTACACTTTGGACATTGCAAGTACACTTTAGATTCATTTACATTTCATCCAACTCTTGGTCTTCCATACTCTCTCCATATCCATCTAGTCTCACACATCTTGGTCAATACCTAGTTCATGGTTGAAACTCGTTCCCAAAAATCTAGGAGAGAAGCTAAAGAGGCTCAAGAGTCTGCAAACATGAGTTCTTATGAATATGACAATGATATCTTTTTTAATTCTGATCATACTACATTACCTGACATGGATGCCTATAGAAACATTCCAAATGTTGAGCACATGGACACTACAAACAACAATGATACACACAATGACAATATCGACAACTTTTTTGTACATTCAGCAGAAGTGAGAGACACCATTATGGATCCCCGTTTCAACAGATTGGTTGAAGAAATAATGAGGAGAGATAGACAATATTTTCTACAAGTGATGGCACAAAGTGGAGCCAAGATCCCTCATGATTTTGACATGTCTCAAATAATGGAAAATCGACCTTTGCAACAACCTCACCTCAACATGGATCAAGGGAGACCTAATAGTGGAGGCAATAGAGGACCACATATGGTGCCTGAATCACCATCATCTTTGTTTCAAAAATCTGAGGTCCCACATACACATGGTCAAGCATATGATACTCACCTTCGCAGACCATTATGGAGGTCTTATGTAGAAAAATATGCTCAATCACATACCAATGCTAAGGAGAAACCACCAAAGCAATTGGATATTCAAAGGCGTGCTCAAAATTTGGACACAAGGAAACCCCGGGTCAAATTTGGGGGCAACACACTAGAACAAACTCATGACATTCCTATAGAGTATGGTATACAAGGACAAAGCAGATATTCCATTCCTCATCATGACTCTATACCAAGTGGTCCATATACGCAGCATCATTATAGACCTCCTCCATATGAACATGTGTATGATCAATATCATCCATTTATGCAACATTCTCCTCCTCCACCCGGTGGTTCAGGCATGGGGTATGGTCCAAGCAGTCAGTCTGCACCCAAGAACAATTTGGAACAGCAAATTAAGGACTTACAAAATAAAATGGAGGACATAAATACACCGAAGCCAACTTACACAATGAGAGACATATGTCCATGTCCATTTGACAAAAGCATCCCAATGCCTCCATTTCCTACACACTTTGTGACACCTAAGTTTGATAAGTACAGAGAAAAAGGGGATCCTAAGGCACATATAAGACAGTTTTCCACAGCTTGCATTGAAGTAGCAGCATAAGAGACATATTTGATAAGATTATTCCCACAGAGCTTAGATGATCAAGCTATGGAATGGTTCTCCCAACTTCCACTTGGAATTAAATCTTGGGGTGATCTAGCAGAGGCATTTATACAACATAGAGACAGATATATCAGTCACCACTTTGTGCAACACCAAGAAAAAGGATGGAGAAACTTTTTCATTATTTTTACAAAGATGGAGGAATCTAGCCAGCAGATGCTCTTGTGAAATTCCACAAAAACAAATGGTAGAGATGTTCACCCAAAATGTTAACAAAGACATTGGTTATGACCTAAGAAAAGCTTGTTTGTCCATCTTCAAGGACGTCATTGAAAAAGGTTTAGCAACAGAGAGGGTCCCAATTGAACAAGGAGTCATTAAGATATTCAAAGAAAACAAAGATGACTTTAAAGGAAAAGATAAGCCAAGATTTTGGAATAAAAACAAGAACACAGTCAATGATGGTGTTGTGGATGCCAATACGGTACGACCCAAAATCATTTTTTCCGGATCAAGCTCTACAAACAATCAAGTGAATACTCAAACAACTTCAAAGTCACAAAGGAAGTACACTCCATTGGGAGAACCACTTGAATCAGTCTTCAAAAAGCTAGTGGCAAACAAGATAATCACAATTCCAGATTTGCCTCCATATGAGCCAAAGGTCAAACCAAATTGGTGGAATGACGATGAGTATTGTGAATTTCATAAGAGAAAAGGACATAAAACAGGAAATTGTCACCGACTAAAGAACATCATACAAGATCTTATTGATAGAGGTGACATTGAGATTGAAGGACACTCATCCAATCAAGAACATGAGATGTTTAAGGAACCATTCCCAAAGCATGACAAGGGAAAAGCTAAAGCCACATATGACCAAACCAACTATACTAGAGCATCTTATAACTATGATTCCACTATCAATCACATTTCGATGGACAATTATGTCTCTACCATTATCATCAAGGACAAAACGCCTGAGAATTCTACCCAAAGACCCAAGGTCATCCTAAAAGGAATTGGATCTTCTTCTGAACCTACCTCTGAATGTAATGTTACAACTCATCGAAGTAAATTCACTTTGCAAGGTGCTCCAGCTAAAAACACCACTTCCTCAACAACCAAACCTAAATATGACCTTGTAGAACAGTTGGGGAAGACACCCACGCTAATCTCCATCCTTGAGCTCTTACGCATATCCCTCGCACATAAAGCTATTCTTGACAAAATCTTGAGAGACACTGTTGTCCCTACTGATCTGAACGTGGACCAGTTTCAAGCCATGGTGGGATACCTTTTTGTTCCACACTCCCTTACATTCACAGAAGTCGATGACGCCTCTGTAAGTCAGCCACATAATGCCCCATTACACATTGAATCCTTCATACACAAACATCGAATAAAACAAGTTCTGATAGATGGAGGAGCAGGTCTAAACATTTGTACATTGAGCACTATTAAACAATTGGGATGTTCTGATAAAGCTGTGAATTCTACAAACAAAATTACCATCAAGGCATATGATGATGAAGAGCATTCATCCAAAGGCACAGTCGCCTTGCCTCTCAGAGTTGGGCCAGTTACAAAGGATGTGGTTTGTCAAGTCCTAGACCTGGATCTCACATACAATATATTACTAGGACGTCCTTGGATTCATGAAATGAGGGAAGTCCCATCTACATATCACCAATGCATTAAGTTTCCTCACAACGGAGTTGAGATAATAGTTAATGGTGATCCTAATCCATACATATACTGCAATAACTTGAGACCAAAAACTGAGATGATCATTCCAAGTAATAGGGAAGTTGTCCCTTCTTCTGCATACATTGATCCTGAATCATTAAAACCTTCGACATCAAAACAAGGTGAGCTTAAAGGGAAATTTCAGGACAAGGACATGGGTGAATACACTTTGAATCAAACCATGTGTTTACAACAAGTTATGAGTTCACCAAAAGAATATGGAAGACCACATCCTAATAAGCAGGTATCTATCATTATACTCAAATGGGACCCTACTATCTTTCAAAGATGGGGTGAACTGGAAGAAGAAGACTTATACAACATGCTTTACAAAGACCTTGAAAATGATACACAAGATCACATCAGCATACCATGTGAAAAGTATGGCAAAGGATTCAAGATCCTACAAAAATTTGGGTATGATGGCAAAAGTCCTCTTGGCTTAACAAAGGAAGGCATCATTGAACCTTTACAACCTGAATTGACATTCAAAAAGGAATGCTCTAAAGGACTTGATTTCATGACTTCCAAGGTAAACACTCAAAAGACAGGAGAAGCATTACAAATCAAAGCTGCCAAAATTCAACAAGAGAATTGCTATTCCACATACTCCAATGAATGGGAATGGGATTCAGACAAATCCTCCAGTGACTATGAACTCACCGAGACATTCAGAGAACCAGATGAACCCACAAAAGAAGAGGAATTTTATAGAAAATTCAAAGTTGGTCAAGAAACAACCCCTAAGGACCCCATACAGTCCTTGCCTCTAGGTTCTAGGTCGAAATCACATAGAATGAGAACACTTGTCCCAGAATGTGCTACTAGTGATGATAATTTGGATTCGTTCATGATCGAGATAGATGAGGAGAGTGCCAACGATGACCATGATGACTACCTCGACATACCTGAATATAACTGCATTTTCACTCTTAGCCCCACTAACTTTGAAGACATCAAAGGCCTTCCCCTTGTTCACCACCAACTTATTGACTGGGACCATGAAGCACCTGCACAGTTCGATACATTCCAAAATAATGAAGCCTTTGTTGATTATCTAGGCATATGAGATGATCTTCCCCTTGGGGACCATAAGGCGGGATACACTATAGAACTCAACAGCGTGGCATATTTTGGTGAGGGTGTCGGGCCTTCCAGTTGCAAAAATATAAAAATAAAAACAAATCAAGGGTCTTATGGTGAAAACCATGTTGTGGCATTGTCTGACCCCAAAAAAGTAAAAAGAAAGGACGTATCTAAGGGCGAAAACCTCTCTGAGGCACCCGAAGATGGAAGGCTCAACATTCTCCCGGCATCATATGAGGAAAATTCATCTGTGTTGGTAGAGGAAACCATCAAAACAAACATTGGTATAGAAGAAAGTCCACATAACATATTCCTGGCTCAATCTTTGACAGAGACAGAAAGATCAAAGTTCATAAGTTTCTTCACAGAGCGACAAATCAATTTTGCATGGTCATACGCTGATATACCTGGATTGGATCTGGATTTGGTAATGCATCATTTGACAGTTAAACCGGGGGCAAAACCAGTGAAACAGAAATTAAGAAAGATGCATCCACAAGTGGCCTTATTAGTCAAAGCAGAGCTTGAGAAATTATTGGATGTCGGATTCATACGCCCAATTGATTATCCCGAATGGATCTCCAACTTAGTGCATGTCAGTAAACCATATCGTAGCATCAGAATATGTATAGACTTCAGAGACATCAACAAAGCTTGTCCTAAGGATGACTTCCCATTACCAAACATAGATTTGATTGTAGATCTCACAGCAGGTCATGAAATGTTATCTTTGATGGATGGATTCTCTGGTTATAATCAAATAAAAATCGCATCTGAGGATCAGCACAAAATAGCATTCACTTGTCCTTGGGGAACTTTCTATTGGAATGTCATGCCCTTTGGGTTAAAAAATGCAGGCGCTACATATCAAAGAGCCATGACTACTATCTTTCATGATCTCATGCACGTTACGGTGGAAGTTTATGTTGACAATCTCTTGGGCAAATCAGTAGATAGAGATACACATTTGGACATACTTTCAGTCGTCTTTGATTGGTTGGAAAAATACAAAGTAAGATTAAACCCCAAGAAATGTGTCTTTGGAGTAACCTTCGGGAAGCTCCTGGGATTCATTATATCAAAAAGAGGAATCGAAATCAATCCAGCAAAAGTCAAGGTCATCCTAGAGATGCAACCACCACAAAATATCAGTCAACTTCGATCTTTGCAAGGGAGACTCCAGTCCATAAGAAGATTCATAGCACAACTTGCAGATAAGTGTAATCCTTTTCAGCACTTGCTACATAAAAACATCAAATTCAAATGGGATGATAACTGTCAACAGGCTTTCCAGATACTCAAAGATTATCTTTTGAATCCACCAGTTTTGATGCCACCAGTTCCAGATCAACCTCTATTACTATACATATCAGCTACTTCAACAGCACTGGGGGCACTCTTAGCACAACAGGTTGTTGAGGGAAAAGAAAAGGCAGTCTACTACATCAGTCGCACATTGGTGGGATATGAGCTAAATTACACACCAATTGAGCATGCATGTCTCGTTGTGGTCTTTGCTTCATAGAAATTATGACATTACGTGATAACTCATAAAACTAAGTTGGTTGCAAGGATCGATCCATTAAAATACCTTCTCAATAAAGCAACACTTACTGGGCGACTAGCCAAATGGGTGATGCTCCTAAGTGAATTCAACATTGAGTATGTGGACAGAAAAGCAATAAAAGGACAAGCTATCGCAGATCAGTTAGCAGATGCTCCCATGTTAGATGATATTCCTCTAATTTCAGAATTTCCAGATGAGTCCATCTTGACAGTGTCACATGCAAAGCCCTGGCAGCTATACTTTGACGGCTCATACACACAACATGGGGCAGGAGCTGGTATCCTCTTCATAAATCCTCAAGGGGATTGCATACCAAAATCATATCGATTATCATTTCCTTGTACTAATAATATAGCGGAGTACGAGGCATTAACAACTGGATTACGGATTGCAGTTCAGTGGAAGATCCAGGAACTTCGTGTTTTTGGGGACTCAACTTCTAATTCGTCAAGCAACTGATGACTACCAAACAAAGGATGAGAAATTAATGCCTTACAAAAGAATGGTGGATGACCTAAAACAACATTTCATGAAGTTAGACTTTGAGCAGATACCAAGAGAGTAGAATCGAGCTGCAGATGCTATGGCTACAATTGCTTCAGTAATCGATCTACCACATAATGAGACTTGTTATGAATTCTTGGTGGACAACCTTTTGGTTCCCTCATATGAGATCACTCATACTGAGATGATATGTGTTGTCAGTCTTGAGTCCCCGTTATATGGTCCCATTTTCACATACCTTCGTGACAATACCCTTCCTCCTGACCTATCCAATAACCAACGTCGCACTTTCATTCGCCAATCTTCTTGATACGTCATTTTAGCTGATATCCTATACCGTCGAGGTCTAGATGGCACTCTTCTTAGATGTTTAGAAGGGGATGAAGCTCAGATTGTGTTACGTGAAGTTCATGAAGGGATATGTGGTCCACATTCTAGTGGTCCTACCTTAGCCAAGAAACGCATTCGGACTGGATATTACTGGCCCAATATGGAAAAAGACTCATATCACTTTGTCAAGAAATGTAAGCAGTGTCAAATTCATGGAGACCTCATTCATGCACTAGCACAAGAACTTCAACCAATTGCGACTCCTTGGCCCTTTTGTCAGTGGGGACTCGATCTCATAGGCAAGATTCACCTTCCTTCTTCCAACGGTCATAAATTCATTATCACTGCCACAGAGTATTTCACAAAATGGATCGAAGTTGTGCCTCTTACGCAAGTAACTGGAAAACAAATTGCTACATTCATTCTCAACTATATCATTTGTCGATACAGTATTCCTGTTTCCATCATCACCGATAACGGGCGTCCCTTCAAAAATCAGGATGTTCGTAAACTTTGTGACCGCTTCAATATTACCCATCATTTTTCCACACCTTATTACCCCCAAGGTAATAGTCAAGCTGAGGCGTCTAATAAAACAATCCTTAAAATCCTGAAAAAGACAGTCGATGATGCTGGCCGCAATTGGCATATCCAACTTAATCCCGCACTTTGGGCTTACCACACAAGCGTCTGAACACCTACAAGAGCTACACCCTATTCACTTGTCTATGGCACTGAAGCTATCTTGCCTATTGAGGTCGAGTTACCCTCTTTATGAGTCTCTTTGCAAAACATTATCAGTGATGAAAACTATAGGTCTCTCGCTTACAAGAACTTGAACTATTGGATGAACGAAAACAAACTGCTTTTAATCATCTCAAGGCTTATCAACAACGAATAAGTCGCAGCTACAATCATAAAGTCAAGCCTTGCACATTTGAGGTAGGCAACTTAGTTCTCAAAGAGAATCCTAAAAATCAGCAAGACAGAGAGAGGAAGGGCAAGTTCGAACCGAACTGGCTTGGTCCTTACATCATCACAGCAACATATGGATCTGGTGCATATCAGCTCTCAAACACAGAGGGTCAACCTTTGGATGATCCTATCAACAACATGCACCTTCGCAGGTTTTACACATAGCTCTTCAGAGTATCCCAATTCAAAAAATAAAAATAAAAAAAATTAAAAATACAAAAAAATCATAAAACGTAAAAAATTGTTACTTGGTGAAAACCTGGTAAACAGGCGCCTTGTGACAACAAAAAAAACAAAAAATCAAAAAAGTAAAGAAAAAACATTCCGTCCAACGGTGAAAACCACTTTGGTGGTGCCCTGGGCAAGTACCATGGTGAAAACTGGGTCACCAGCGTCATGCATAGAGACATTGTTCCTCCCTCCTTCAGGATTCCATCTCATCCTTTCACTTTGCAAACACTCACAGCCTATCTATCCATAATAAACTTTACACATTCCCATCATGGCTTGTTATTGATCTACCCAGGATTGATTAGCCATTCATAATAAACCTCCCTTTTTCACCTCTTTCCGTCCATAATAAATCAGCTCCTATCTGTGGCTAAGGCAAATCCTACGTCTAGTGATGGGTGTGGAACTGAGAGCATCACACATTTTGAGGAGTATAGTTTCTTCCACTTTTCTTTAGTCTATCCGCGCACAATCCGCAATAAAGAAACACTTGCATCGCCAATCCGCAATAAATTTTCATCTTCTTTGCAATAAAGTATCAGTTTCATGGATTCAGTCAGTTTCAGGTGAGACACAACAGCAACAACGGGCTTCAACAAATCAAATCTTTCAACAGACTCAGACAACATATGGTTCAGTGCTATCTACATTTTTATGAAATTAAACATTGTAACCACAATCAAATACGACTTATACAAGTGACAAAAGACACTAAACTTGAGGACTACAGTGGATGTTGGTGTCGAGTCTTGGTTTTCTTTGATTTTATCTTTGGATGACATGTCTTTTAGCTTTTCCAGGATGTCTCTGACTAGAGATTTTATCTCCAAGATGTCTTTGACTAGAAAGACGAGGATGGGGTATTGTCACCTATTTTTATTTGTTGTCTGTGGATTGTCTCTTAGTAATGCTATGACTTGTCCAAGGATATGAGGACACTATGAGTCTAGTGTGAACTGGGGCATTCCTTGTTTGTGACTGTCTTATCTCCATGCAAACAAGTACAATTATTTTCTGGGTCGAAGATATGCCTAGAGTGTCATAACCTATTTTGCCATAATAAAGCTCAATGATGACAATGCACAAGAAGCTCTTTCACTTTCATATCTTCTATCTTCCATCCCCCTTTCTTGATTGACCTCCATTGTCCTTCTTGAGTCTATGTAGCCTACCATCACATGACTGAGTATAATGAC
This sequence comes from Cryptomeria japonica, assembly GCF_030272615.1. NCBI lineage: Eukaryota > Viridiplantae > Streptophyta > Pinopsida > Cupressales > Cupressaceae > Cryptomeria > Cryptomeria japonica. The sequence continues at coordinate 349,141,823 of NC_081405.1, read as the reverse complement.
ACGCCAAAAACATTTGCATTTCATGTAGTTGCACCTGCATTACCACATATAAGCATTTCATACATACATATAGATATCACAATTACATCACATCCTGCACACAACACATATTAGCACATTCTACACTCTCATCATATTTATCTGCATTTCATACATTCACATTTGCATTGGCATAACATATTAAAAACATTGCATTTCATCATGTACATATTTGCATCCATATCATAACCATCATATAGAAACATAAGCATCACATAAAAAAACATCTCATCACATAGGTACACATGCATATAGCTTCCGCAAAGATGACTCATCTCATATATATATATAATCATATATATATATATATATATATATATATATATATATATAATCATAAGTGACATGATACAATGATATCAAAATCATATGGCTACAATCACCTGAAGGTGTCTACATCATCATACAAAAATGGTACAAAATTGATACATAGGGAGCCCTCTAAGGCTATGATGAACTCCCTCCCTCGAAGCCGCCTGGCCTCGATGGAGTCTGAGCCCTGGAAGGACCCGCCCCTTGATCATCTCTCTTGTCCCCTCTATCTGGTGGTGGTGGAGGACCCATGACCCCACCACTTGACACCTGTCTCCTGTGACTCCCTCCAGTGGTCCTCGATGTTTGTGATGGTCTGCGGAAGCTCCTCGCCCGCTGCTCTGGTGGCACTGCTCCGTAGTATAGGTCTTGCCAATAATCTATCTCCTCCCCTGCCCATAGAACATAGGCGTATCCATCCCCTGTGTCCTCTGTTGCCTGCCTCCCAGCCCTCAGTGTTGTCTCAGCCTCAGTGTAGCGCTGGATAGCCTGATCTCGCTCTCACTCAATGTCCCTAAGCTGTCTCCTGAATCGATCCCTCTCCCTCTCCAGCTCCTGGATCTCATCTTCCTATCCCTAGCAGATCTCCCTCAGCTCAAATAGCTCATCCTCCTCCTCCTCGACCCCCTGTACCTGTGGCTCTACCTGTGGCTACCCCTGTACTGGTGGTTGTACCTGTGGCTATACCTATGGCTTCTCATGTGGCTGCCCCTACCCCTGTCCCTGTCCCCATCCCTGTACCTGTCCCTGCACCTATCTGGGACCCTGTGCTACTAGCACCTGTAATGGCAACCCGCCGTGACCCCTCACCACCCGAGCTTGCCTCTCCTCTCCACCCTCTCTCCGTGGAGCCACCCTCCTCTCTCCTACTGCACCCCACCTCCTCTGTTGGTCTCTACCCCCACCATATCCATCATCATCCTCATCCCCACCACCATCTCCATCATCATCCTCATCCCCACCACCATCTCCATCTATCAGCTTTCTTGGATCTGTCAGGCATGGAAATGGATGCTCTGCCCAATATGCAGTATACTCTGCATCCATCCCTACATCCTCAATCTCAAGCCACATATCCCATGGCATGGGCACCATCTCTACCACCTGCATCACGGCTTGATCATACGATAACAATGGCCCAAAGTGTGCCTGATCTCGCATTGTCCGCGCATACATACCGGAACCCCGTGGCATCCACTGGATCCTGCCAAACTGCCTGCATATCCTATCTACAAACTGCCTCTCCAGTACATAGGGCATCTGCCCAATCAGATATCTACTCCTGAAAGTGTATGGCAGATCCACTACGTCATCCTCCCACTGCTCGCACTCTCAGTACGGCCTCCATATCACAGTGTCAATCTCATCAAGGACTCGACGCCAATACTCCAACCTGCCAATCTGTGGTTGTGATGTAATCATATCATACAAGTGCACAAAGCTGCGTTCATGACCCCTGCCTCTGAAATGTATCAGTCGTGTCACTGGCAGGCTCATATGCCCACACCTATAGCAAAGTAACTCTGCAGCCCAATCCTACGGATCGATGGTAAACAAACTGATGGATCTCATAGTACAAATGTGCCAGCACGCACGGTCCCCAGGCATATCTGGTATGTTGTGTCACCAATGTCTCCAAGGTGCTTCTCTAGCCCACAGCCAACCCTCATGTCGCCCTATTTGGACACAGGAACCCGCTAATCACTCCTCCTAGCACTGTTGGTAGCGCCAGTCCTGTCACTGTCATGGTGTCCCAGGTGACATGTCCTGCCCTCATCTCCAGTCCCGGATCCTGGAACACTCATCTCAGTGCATCCCTATCTCCATCTCGATCGTAGGGTACTAATTCTCCATCGATCGGTATCCTCAGTATCCTATATACATCCTCTAAGGTGACTGTCATCTCACCCTTCGGCAAATGAAACGTACATGTCTCTGAGTGCCATCTCTTAACCAGTACAGTCAGCAATCCCATGTTCACCCAAAACTCAGGCACATACAGAATATGTCACAGTCCCATAGCCTGAATCGCTGCTCTATCCTCGACTGTCAGCTCTGGTCGTAAACTCTAAGTCGATGGGAATCTCTCCCGTGACTCCAACATAGGTAGGTACTCCTGTAGTCAAGCAAATCAACTGTGTCAGTTAAAGTGGCATTCACTGTTCATCACAAAATGTTGTTTATTATCCTAGTGCTTATATCTATCATATGGTACTCTATCCTAGTGACACTCACTATTCATCACAAAGTGTTTCTTTTATCCTAGCAACACTCATTGTTCATCACAAAGTGTTGCTTCTATCCTAGTGGTACTCCCTGTTCATCACAAAGTACTACGTGTTTTTGCACTCCCTATTCATCACAAAGTGCTGCTCATATTTGCACTCCCTTTTCATCACAAAGTGCTGCTCATATTTGCACTCCTTGTTCATCACAAAGTGTTGTTCATATTAGTACTCCTTGTTCATCACAAAGTACTATGTCTTGGTACTCCCTACTCATCACAAAGTGCCTCGATCTATCCTAGTCTTCCCTAGAGGACCTGCTTGAGTGTATCCTCTCAGCAGCTTATCCAATCGATAGCATATGTTCATCACAGAACTGTCGATTTGCCCTAGAAGACATAAATACACTTTTTGACACAAACGTGCCTTCATGACATAAATGCGCTTACATACTGCATAAACATGCCTGCTCTGCACAAACGCGCCTGAAATGAACAGACGTGCCTATACTCTGCACAGACGTGCCTGCTCTGCACAGACATGCCCACACAGCACAAATGTGCCTGCACAACACAGACGCGCTCGAATTTGACATAGACGCCTTTTCCGGCACAGACGCGCCTGGCACAAACACAGACGCGCCTAGCCAACCTAGACGCGCCTTAGTGTTTTTTGACATTTTTTGACATTACCTAAAAGCGCATTTATTGCTCTACCTAGCATGCATTTATGACAACATTTATTACGACAAATTACAAAGAGGTTTTGTGGTACTTATCGACTCTCCTGCATCTACTGGCCTCTGAAATCGACGAACGCGATCGAATCTGTGAACCAATGCCATCGTTGTTGATTGCTTCTGCTCTATTCTCTCTCTGCACTCTGATCTCTTGGATGTGTGGATGACAATGAGGATGTATTCCCCTCGTAGTCTATCTTATAGACTACCCTAGCCCTAGCCCTCATTTCCCGAGTCAGTATTCTTTATCCTGTGACTCTGTCACTCTATCTTATCCGGTCAGTCTTTTCTAGCCTTCCTTTCTTATCGAGAGATTGTCTGTGATCTTTTCAGACATTTTCATCCAATCTCTCGAGGGGGCATATCATTCCCATCTTGGGGCAACTTTGTATCAGTTCATCTTATCTTCTTTGAAACAACGCGACAAGCTGCATTGTCTCAAAGAGGGGCAAAATGTAGACACCTAAAATTGTCCAGTCTAATTAAATAAATATTTTATTTAATTAATTACTTTAGCCTAATTCTTCTATTAATTAAATAATTCCTTATTTATTTAATTAATTCATTTATCCTCTTCTAACCTTATTTCTCATTTAAATAAATACATTTATTTATTTAAATTATCTTTTTTCTAAATTAAATAAATACTCTTATTTATTTAATTGATCCCACTTCCTCTATTAATTAAATAAATCTTTATTTGTTTAATTAATTCATTAGCCTTTTCTACCCATGACACATGTCATTCATCTCTTAATTCATACACTACCTACCCTTTCATTATTTTCTTATTTCCTCTACCTACCCTCTAATCATAGCCGACCTCTTTTACACCTCTCAATCTTATCCTTCCATTTCTTATAGTGTCTTCTATATAAGGAGATGCTTCCTTCATTATCAAACCCCCCTGACTACGCTTTCGAACTGGCATATGCAATCAAGCCTACTTGCAACCACATTTTCGTTCTTTGTTGAGCTCTTGTGCACATAAAATCTGAGAGCAAATATATCAAGCAAGATCAATGGAGATAGGAAGAATGGAGATTCAAACCCTATTGGACATGTGATGGTATAATCTTTGTGATTTCATTTGATTTGCATTGTCTTAGGTAATCTTCATATGTTATGGTGGATCTTTGTTGTTGTTAGGCTAGGGTTTTGTGGTTGAATCTATTTTAGTCTTTCAATATTGATGTTATCCATTTTCACCGTATACAATGACAATAAAGAGTGAAACTTGTCAAAAACTTATTTAAAGTCCTCCATAAATTGCTTCATGGATAAGGACCATGACTCAAGTAATGAGGTAGCAACCTCACTCTCCGTTTGCATCTGGGATACCTGTTCCTCCATGGCGTCCAAAGTACTCATCTCTTGAGTAACCGTCAAGGCATCCAGATTGAGATAACACTTTTGAAGTAGTTGCAGTCTTGGTAGTAGAACAAGTTGTAGTTCCTACAAATCCTTGGTCCGGTTGCTGATCTCCAAATCAATTATTGCAGCCTGAAGTTGAAACCGGTGAACGGTTTGCCCATAAGCGGTAAAGGAACCATATGGGGTCTTGAAGGTGCTTATGAATGTCTGCAAGTCAGTTTGCAGTTTGTCTTTTTGGGCAAGCACATCATCACAGAATAGATAGGGTAGACATATCTTACTAAGCAGCAATTTCCCCTCATCCATTGCATCTCTGATGTCCTTCTTTGCCTTTTGCAGATCGGATCGGAGCTCATGTAACTTTTTCACCAAGGCAGTATTCAAATCCTTTTGATGCTCCTTCTTGGCATGCGCTTCGGCAACCTCTTCCAGGCTTTGTACCTGGTCCTCCACAACTATGCATAAGAGTTCTAGTTGGGCCAGAGAAGAATTAGTACTAGGGAGGTTGGTACCGGGTATCAAACAGGTAAGAGTATCCACTGCAGCTTAGATCACATCTTGCTCCTTCTTCCTTCTTATCACCTCTAGGCATTCTTGAGCAAGCTTAATGCTTTGTAGCAGCTCCGATTCGTTAGCAGATTGGAGGTCAATGGGACTGGTAAAGTCAGCTGATTTGACTTGACTACCAGTTGCCTTTGGGGTCTCCACCTGTGTGCTCTGTGCCGCTTCCTCCTTCTCTTTAGCTCTTAACTTAGCTTCTTCTGCCTTCTTTTTCTCCTCCGCTTATTGCTTTCTTTTCTCTTCTTCCTTCTTCTTCTCTTCTTCTTTCCACTCCTTTTCTTCTTCATCCTTCTTCTTCTTCTCCTCTTCCTGCTTCTTCTCCTCTTCCTGCTTCCTCTTCTCTTCTACCTTTCTCTTCTCCTCTTTCTGCTTCCTCTTCTCTTTTGCCTTTCTTTTCTCCTCTTCCTGCTTCCTCTTCTCCTCTTCCTTTCTCTTTTCTTCTTCCTGTCGTTTCTCTTCTTCTTTCTTTTCTTCTTCCTTCTTCTTCTTCTCTTCCTCTTGTTTCTTCTTCTCCTCTTCTTTTCTTTTCTTTTCCTCATCTAGTTTCCTCTTCTCCTCCTCTTTTTCTTTTCTTCCTCTTTTCTCTTTTTCTCTTCTTCTGCTTGTTTCTTCTTTTCAACTTCCTATTACTTTTCTCTTTTTCCACTTGCTCCTTGGTAGCCTTTTCTTTGTCCTATTTTTCTTGTCCTGTCACTTCTGATGGTGTACCTGGAGTGACATTTTCACCATTCAAGGTATCAACATCAATAGGGTCCATTTGATCAGTGACCTGTTCTCCTTCACTGTCATATACCTCATTTGGTTTATTGGTTGTCAGTTCTTGCTCAGCTTTCCTATTGGCTTCAGCCACTTGATGCAACCTTAAAGTGGCTTGGGCATGAGAGTGGGTATCTTTTACCACTTCAAGAACTTTTCCTTCTAGCAACAATAGTCTCCTTCTTCTCATGAAGAAAAGGCCCTTATATCTTTCCACTACTTCATAAAGTTCAGTTTTAGGCACATTAGGAAAGTATTGTGCAAATACTTCCTTTCTTATTTCTTGTTCCTTCTCTATGGCAATGCGCCACTTGTTATCTAAAGAATTATACAAAGAATCAGGTGTCTTAGATTTAATTTTTGATGGCCACCAGTCATTAATACATAAATAATTGATGACTTCCTCTTCAACTTCCTTCTTTTCATCATCATTAAAATCATCAAAGCACTCTTTCAAATCACCAAGTACTTTTCTTCTAATATTCTTAATAGCTCTTTGACAATGTGTCAAAGGTTTGTAGGAGGAAATATCAATATTTACCAGTGCAGATGTTGGCAGTTCACTCTTTGTCTTTTTCCTCGTTTGCCTAGTCTTCTTAGGTTGTTCTTCAGACACAGTGTCCTCTGAGTTTGGTGTGGTGTCTTTTGTCTTCCGCTTTCTCTCAAAGACTTTGGTGGGTGCATCTTCTGGTTTCTTCTTTGCTGGTGACCGCTTGGTCACTTTGGGACTTGTTGTGGTAACCGGTGCTGATACTGAAGGCACTGCCTTTCCCTTCTTTATTGATAGTTCTTCAACCAGTGTAACTCTTTCCAAATAGGTGTCGGTTCTCTTTGCCTTTGGATCAAGGGGTGAGGCGAGTAGGGTAGAGGCATACCCATCTAGCATGTCATACATAACCTCATATCCCATTGGTTCCACTTCTTCCTGTCTAGGCTCAACCACCTCTATTATGCACGCATCAACTTCGATGGTGAAGCAGATGTCATCTTCATATTTCTTCACAATATCACCTGAAATTATCACTCTTTGGCTCATTTTGTGTCTAAACTCATCAAAGTATTTGTTCAGAACTTCTGGATAACCGGTTCCAACCGCTTGAAGGATTTCCTTGATTTGCTTTCTAACCAGTTGGTCGGCAGACCATTGAATATCTCCGACTCCTGGGAAGTAACCTTGGAAGTAGAAGAACAACCCAACCAATAATTGTCCAAACTTAAATCTCAAGGCATTGTCTTGTTTAATCGACTTTAGGTTCACCAGAAGTTGCCTTTGCATACAGGTGCATAGGTCAAATGATGCATCTTCCATGGTCATCCAGTAGGGAACATTTACCACTGCAGCAGAGACAGAGTTGATTCTACTGGCGTGGAACATCTAGTATCCTATCACCATACACGCATATTTGACCAGATCTTCCTTGATGGAATTGATAGTCATTCCCCGTGAGTCGCTCACTGAACTGGTGAGCTTGGTCATTTCTATCTTGTTGATCTTCCTTAGGGCTGGCACTTCACCGACGTTACAGAAACCAGCAACAGCACGAATCACTTCCGGTGTGATGTCATGCGTCCGCTCTAAGTACATTTTATCACCGTGCACTCTGCTCAGAATGTTGCGGATGTGATCATTTGAAAACTCTTCAAGGAAATAGACTGCATTATGAAGCTTCTTCTTTTCCAGGATGCTAAATTTTGGTTTAATCTTCTTGTCCTTCCCGTAGAACAAACTCAATTGGGAATGGATTACAAGAGATCCTAAGTCTTCAATTTTACAGTCAATGTAATCGGAAATGCCTTCCTCAACTATAACACCAGTGGGTATCTGAGATAGGGCATTGTATTTTGCCTTCCATTGAATGAAGTCTGCTAGATCAATGGGTGCACTAGGGCTAGAGTGTGATGCAGAAGTCATGATAAACAGAGAGATTTTGAGAAATACCTTCGTAATTCAAAATTTAGGGCTTGCAAATTACACTTCGTCACTCACTCCTTCAGTTGCTGAAATATCGCTTTATGCTCTACACTTGACCGATTGATATTCGCTTCTGATTCTTCTTCAAGATTTTGAGAATTCTTCAAATCGCAATCCAAATTGCAATCCAAATCGCTTTTCGTCGCTCAGTGCTTAAAAAAACTTCTTCGCTCGAGAACTGATAAGTGAAAAATGACTTGCAAAATCCTTGTAAACAAGTTCTCCACCTACCATAATAAATGCTCCACTATTAGGGCGTAAACCCTAATTTGCCTTTACTGTTTCCGGTCTTCTGCCAGTTGACAGGTATCACTTACTGGTTAAGGTCTTTTACCGGTTTAAACCGAGGGTTCGAGATATTTCACCATTTTCTCCCCCTAAGCTTTTTTTATGCTTAGTTTGCCGGTTCAGTGACTTCCACACTAGGTGTAGAAATCGGTTCTTCTTGAATCACTTCTTTTGGCTTCTTCTTTCAGGTTTTCTTCATATCCGCTTGAACGGTTTCAATATCTATCTTTCCTTCCGGAGTTACCGGTATATCATTCGATATATTATTTCTCATTTTGCAGAATCTTGTTGTATGACCCGGTTTGTTGCAATGATAGCAAATCATTTCAGGTGCTCTCCAAGGTCCATTGTTCATGTTTCCATTCTTCCTACTGCATGTTGCAGTAGTGTAACCATTACCATGACAGATCAAATAGGTTGCTCTCCATCCAGTTGCTGCTTGATAGCTACTCCTTCCTAACTGATAATTGTAGGTATTAAACTGGTTTGGGTTTCGGTTCCCAGAGGATCCAGAAAAAGCTCCTTTACTCCTTTGAGGATACCTTCCAGTGTTGTGCATGACAGACCTGCATTCAAATGCTCTATGCCCAAACTTGTTGCATGCATAACAATTACCATTGAATCTATTGGTCCTAGGCTTATCGTTTAGAAAATAAGGAAAGTTATTGTAGGCCTTACTTCTACATGCATTAGCACTGTGTCCTTCCTTGTGACAATTAAAGCAAACAGGTTTGAACTTTTGCTTACCTTTATCCTTTGGTGTCGGTTGTTTCTTTGATGCTCCATCTTTTGTTCTAGAGGTCTCACCTTCCTCATATTCAAAGAAACCAAGTCCATTGGTATTCTTTAGCGGTTTAGCTGATTCAAGCTTCTACTCTAGCTTGACGGTGCTTTTATTGAATTTGGCAAGTATTTCCTTTGACTCAGTAAGTTCTTTGGTAATAGCAGCATTGGCTTCCTTCAATGTTGCATTCTCATAAATAGCCATGTGTAGTTCACCTTGCATTTCTTCCTTTTCCATTTTCTTGTCATGAAGATGAGCGGTAAGTGCACTGATCTCTTGCTTCAACTTGGAGATCTCATGATCTCTGTCTTTTACCAGATCTTCAGCTTTCCTCCGGTTCTCAAGCTCTTGACACATTCTGCTAGTTAGTCCTTCAAGTTCCCTTCTTAAGTTGGCATTGGACTCATTTAGTTTTTCAACTTCTTGAACTAGGGCTTCCATGTCCGCTTCATCAAAAGAACTATTTTCAGTTAGCTCCATCAGTTTTTCAGCATGCTCTCTTCTTTTTACCTGAGAGGTCTTATATTTGACTTTAAGTTCATCATAGGCTTGTCAGTCTAAGTGAGCCGATGAGTAAGTTCCCTCATAGTGTATTCCCCTATATCTCTTTCCAAGTGGTTAGACTTATAGAAAGGTTGGCTCTAATACCAATTGATGAATACTAAGAGGGGGGTGAATTAGTATACCAAAAATTATTGTACTCAAACACTTTATCAGTCTAGTAGTAAATCGGTATAACAGTTTAACTAACAAACCGGTTAACACAAATGCAAACCAAGAAGCAAGTAAGACATTCACCCACAGAAGCACAATCACCATAACACAAAAGATTTTGATGTGGAAACCCAAATGGGAAAAACCACGATGAGATGAAACTCACAAGTAACTATCTGCAGAGTAGTAACCAGACCGGTTAAGGTCATACAATGTTCTTTACCAAAATAGATCCTATTAGGAATCTCAATCTCTATTAGGAGATAAGTCTGATTAAAGACTACCTTGTGAGAGGATTTTAGATCCACAGATGTGAATCACCTTGTTAGAGGATTTACAAAGGCTTTTCTGGGCCTACCCGGTTAAGGGTTTCTAACTTGTCAAAGATGTGAGTAATCAACAAGTGAATGATCGATGATAGTTCATTGCTAATGCATTTTAACATTACTTTAGTCTTCAGTAAATCCACACTCTGTTGCAGCACGCAGACTTGATCCTTTTCTATTAAGATCACACATACAAGAACTCATCAACCACCACAAACCCTAATAGCTACTCACCTATATTGAAACCCTAGACATGATGTCCTTAAAAGGAATTTGATTTCATGTCGGTCCAATAGGATTACATTGCAAGTTCCTAGGTTCATTGTATCTAGACACGTTTGGTAACACGACACAAAATCACCGTCAAAGTGTCGGTGGATGGTAACTCATCACAAAGATATATCGGTTGGTAACTCATCACAAAGTATTACCGGTTTATACAACTTTGTCGATTGTCGGTTGGTAACTCAGAGTAATACCGGTTTGACAGATTAGACATATTACCGGTTGACAGAAATGAAGACTGGGAAAATGATAACTGTCGCTTCTAGTTCCTTTGCTCCATTCCACTTGAGATCCTCGAACTGCTTGAGGTCCTCATGCCGCTTGAGATCGGTAAACACTTTCTATAAGACACCGATAGTCTAAAGACTATAACATAATACCGGTTTGAAACAAATATCAGTTGAGCATAACTCATACATACAAAGTGATCTCATAGCAAGTGTGTGTCCATCAATGACAATCACAACAAAATCATCAAAAATGCCAACATATCTCATATTGTGAATGATAATATCATATCCATGAAGAGTTGTGTCAAAGTTCTTAATCTCTCTAATCATCCTAATAATGTTGAAAATCATATCCCTACTCCAACGTTATTTCCTAATGTGCCTACTTATACTCCACCTATCATGGATACATCTACACAAAATGTCAATCATACATATTTTAGTCTTGGAGGATGGTGAGACAAGTTTATAGTCGTCTTTTCTAAGGATTTATTATGTTGTTCATGATGATACTTTAGACTTTGATAATGTGATGTCACCATTTACTAGGATATTTCCTTAGAAACTATTGCCTTTTGGGCTTAAGTTTAACCTTGAACAATTCATGATACTAATGAATATGTTATGTAATTATCTATTAACTGTGCATGTGTTGAAAAGAATGTTGGTTCAAGATGATTTGGGAAATGTGGTTGTTTGGATGTGCTAACGTGTTTTGCAGGTTTGTACTAAAAATATGGTGTTATGATGAAGCTTGCAACAAGGAGCAAGATTCTTACCAGCTAGTCGGTTGTTCAAGGAGTCAAGGAGCAACCAACGTATAGGATCTTTCTCTACTTAATGTTGTAGCTACCTTTTTAACTAATCATCTACAATCAATTGTGTCTATTTAGGGGCATGTTGTGCTATATCTTTGTTGAGGAAGTCCTATCTGACTTGGCTAAGTGCATGCATGAGCTTTCCTTTCCTCTTTTCATGCTTTCAATAAATGGCACCCTCCTTATGTTGTGGAGTTGGTCTTCCAGTTAGTTAGGATTAGTTGGTAGTTTTTTTTTTAATAAATAATGATTCAAATGATCTCTTGTAGAGGTTGAATATTCTAATGTTGTAAGTTTATTTTCAGCTTTGAAATACAATTTAAGAGCATGTTGTCATATCTTGTGTACTTTTGTTTTGATGAATAAAGTGACATTCTGAGTTTTCAACACTTGTGTTAATCTTAGAAGTCTCCAACAAGGGGGCCCACTTGGTGAGAACTCTTTTTAGTTATCTTAGTAGTTCTTTTTCATTCAATGGTTAGTATCGTTCTAGCAGTTGACTATTCCTGTAGCCACATAACTATGTTTTGTGTTTGTTCCTGCAGCCAAAGCACATAGAGTAATTTCTTGTTTGTTTGTTTGGAATTTAATTCTTGTAGCTTGTGTTAGTCTAATATTTGCATGTTCAGATTAGTTGTTAATCTAAGTTCAATTTTCTTCACTAGTTATTTACAACATTTTTTAATTCCAGCATTGTTCTTTGCTTAAGTTATGATGGCCATAACAGAGTCTTAGTGCACATACAGTGTTGATCCATTTTAAGTTCACATCCATGGGTTGATAAGTTAAAGGAACCTTCATAATGAGTTTAATGGCTAGTTAGCATAGATGTGTAATCTCTAAGTTATAGATTTAAGGGCTTAGTTATTAAACCATTAAAGGAGGACGACATTTTTGGCACCGTTGTCGGGGATGGTGTCAAACCAAGAAGCTCTTTAGCGTCATTTTTCTTTTATTCTTGTTTAAATACTTCGGCAAGTTGTTCTTAGAATATTCTCTCATTTGAATAAGCTTTGCCTGTAATTATTTTATAAATTCTTTGTGTGGAAATTGCTAATATTGAGTTGATACTGTATGCATAGAAGAAGAGATTGATTTAGGGAGATTTCTTCCTAATGGCCCTTATCCTGACAACCATTTTGAGGAATCCTACAATCACCCTGAAGAAGAAGACCAAGAGATAAATCCTTTGGTTCATATATTTTCCAACTTTAATAATCCAGAAGATCCAGCTAACCAAGAGCCTATTGATAACCCATTTTCCTTGATACGTTATCAAGAAAGAATGGTTGTTGTTGCACAAAATCAGCCTAACCAAACCACTTTTGAATTCCCCATCACTGACCAGCATGATAATAATAATCTCAAGAATATCCCTGCTTTGGTCCTCCCTAAGTTTTATGGGCTTGTAACAGAGGACCCATATACCTTTCTGTTTGAACTTGACATCCTCTATAAAATCTATGACTATACCACTGATTTTCATAGGCTTAAGTTGTTCCCTGCTGCTTTGAAGGAAGCAACCTTAAGATGGTTTATGAGCTTGGGGAGAGATGTTATCAACAGTTGGGATGCCATGCAAACAAAATTTATTGAGAAGTACAAAGAATATTGTAGAAGTGGTAATATGAGGGGAGATGATATCTTTAGGATGCAGCAGAGGGAAGATGAAAATTTAGAGGACTACATTTCAAGGTTCTTGTTCTGCCTGAAGAAATACTCAGACCATACTCTTAACCAAGAATCTCAAAAGTTGCTTTTCTCAGGGGAATTAGTGATAGTTGTACTGATACCCTGGATCTAATAGGAGAAGGAGAAATTACTCAAGTTCCTTGGGATGACATTAAGAAGATATTCCAGAACTACTCCCGAGAAACTTTCAAGAAAGGAATGGAGGGAGGAGACTCCAACAAGGAGAAGGCATCCTCTACTAAAAAAAGAAAAAGTGCCCTTGGGATGGAAACAGAGGATATTGATAAGGAATGCAGTGAAATGGAGACTGATGAATCCAATGGCGAAGACAGCTGGAATGATGAAGAGCTGGGCAATGAGGAAGAAAGTGGTGATAATGAGCCTGGAAATGAAAGCCCTACCCTCAGTGATTGCCCTGGTAAGGACAACACCCATCCCATGGAGGATGTGGATTTCAAGGATAATGAGGAAACTGATGTGAATTTCGAGAAGGAAACGAACAAAGATTCTGAGAAGGACATGACTAAGGATAGAGCTAGTGAGGATAAGGAAAGTGTAGATAAAGGGCTTCTCTTGGATAACCTCAAGAAACTCACTGAAGTGAGAATGGATTATGATAGATGGACTTACGAGCTCCTGAAGAACCTGGAAAAAAAGGGGAAAAACATGGATGAGAAGAGGGAGGATGACAACAGAGACCATATAAATTGGAAGCAGAATATGGAGGATACGGTTAAATCGCTAGAAGGGAGAGAGGCGATGAAAAATCTTATGGGCATTATCCCGAGTATCCTATCTGTTGTTACTAAAAACTTGGAGGATATTGCTAAGATTGTTGATCATACCAGCTCTCCAAAATTGGTTGTGGAACTTGACTTGGACGAAGAGACTATCTAGACTGGTAGCGGTGAAGTTACTCCGGTTGGTGGCGCTGCGAAGAGGACCAGGGCTAGTGTCAAGAAAGTTGTGGCTGCTTCTACAAAGGATCTCTCTAATCTCAGGGATAACATCAAAGAGCTGCATGAAATTAGAAACACCCTGGCGAACGCCCTAGAAAAAATCAACTAGTTTCTCTCTTGGAGTCCGGCTGGCTTGCTGGCTTTATGGGGCTTTTTTTGGTTTTCTATGGTTTTCTGCTGGCTTTTCGATGGTTTGTTCCTTTTTGTATCTCTTTTCTTTTGTTGTTTAAGTTCTGCTTGTAAAGGGTTTCGGGGCCCCTTCAAAACCTGCTTTTACCTTAATCAAAAACTTTTAAGAAAGGAAGAGGTTACCAAATAGGAAAATCATTTGCTAATGGGATCTCAAGAGTGGAGATCACTAGTTTGCTTTCAAAATTTAAGTAGGATATCATAAACGATATAGCCACTCAACTAGATACCCTAAAAGAAAAGACAAAAAAAAGAGGAGGCAGAAGAAATGTTGGCAAAATATTATCCTCATTGCAGGCAGAAGAAGAAGGACTACAAATGTAAAAGGGTAGCCAATGTTGATAGCAAGAAAATTCCACCTGAGTTCAACTTGATTGAGGGAGATGAAGAATTATTCTTCTATGTTGTACAAAGATGACCATGGGCTCCAAGACAAGGTATGCCACCTGGTCCATTATATTTTAGTGGACCTTACATGAATTCTTATGCATCTAATAACCAGTGGCAGCACCAATATCCATCCAATTTTGGGGGGTATCCACCACAGTCTTGAAATAACCCTCATAATACTTGGTCTAATTACCAAAATGCTCCACCTCAATGGTAACCTTCACAAGGGAATTGTCAATAGCCCCAAGGAAATTGGCAACAAACATCCCAATGGAGGGGTGGATAACAATGACCAAACCAAGCAAATGGTTACATGCATCCACCTTCATAGCCTCAGCAATAAGTTATCATGCCCCCTCCTAATCCTAATGCTAGTATACCCAAACCTACTCAATTTACAACTCAACCCACACCTAATCCAAATAATAAACCATAACAACAACAACTTTATTCTGTTGATCCAAATTTGTACCCTGCATACGATGTGAGTTTAGGTGATATTCACCTAAATTCAGGAACTACCATGCCTACTCCTTCCACCCCTCTCATAACTGAGCTTCCTAAGGAGGAAGAGGAGCACCCAAATCTGGCTGAGGCACCTACTCAACCAGAACAATTCAAGGATCCTGAACCAACCCACCTATCTAATCAAAAACCACCATTTCCTCAAAGGTTGGAATTTTTCAAGCAAAAGGAAGAGACCACCTTTAAAATTATGGATCAATTGAAATGCACGTGTCAATATACCTTTGTTTTAAGTCATTAAGGATGTCCCAATCTATGGAAAATCAATAAAAGAGGCATGTCTCAAAAAGCTAGGAAGAAAGGCGAAAGATCCCACTACTATTCATGTGGTAAGCCAATTAGCAGACATCATGCTTGAGAAAGAAACTATCCCCAAGTATGTTGATCCAAGTAGACCTATAGTTGCAGTCATCATCAATAGTATGCAAATAAAGAAAGCTTTAATATAATTTAGTGAAACAATTAATGTGATGACTAAGGAGATCCTGCAACAACTAAATATTGTTAATCCAAGACTCACTAGTACCATCTTGCAGTTTGTTGATAGTTCTACTGTCAAACTGGATGGTATAGTGGAAGATATAATGGTTACTCTTGATTCATGGGAGTATCCAGCAGATTTCATGATCCTTTCCCCTAAATCCACACTAGGAGGATATCCTATTATCTTTGGAAGGCCATGATTGACCACAATAGATGCTTATATAGGATTTCATTTAGGAAATATGACCATCTCTCATGGTAGGAATACTAAAAAGTTGCTTCTCTATCCACCTGCTCAACCAACCCAAGAAATAGATAATATTATTTGGCCAAATGTTGGAGAGGAAGTCGAAGACATTAATTCAGTGGCTAAGATCATGATGATAGATAGAAGCCCTTTCTTGCAATAGTATGATGAAGATGAAATTTTGTCCCAGATAATCCAAAATCATTATGAGGCTCATGCAGAATCATCCAACCATGCATCTAGTTCATAAATCCCTTTGCCAATCCTTCTCCTGGCTGCTCTTGTTGCAACGACATATATTATGCCCACATTCTAGAGAATTGAAAACACCAATTGTTAGTGAGACAACCATGATAGAATTGACTACACAAGTACCGGTTGCAGAAGGAAAATATCTTAACATCAATAGTCAGCTTAGCCAAGAGCAATAGTTATCTTTGACAAACCTGTTAAAGAAGCATAAGCAGGAATTTTCTTGGAGATACCATGACATGAAGGGTCTTGATCCTAAATTATGGACTTATAGGATCTATATTGGAGATGATTGTGCACCAATGAGGCATCCACAAAGAAGAATTAACCCTACATTAAGGGAGATTGTGAAGGAAGAGTTGCAAAAGCTCTTGGATGCAGGATTTATCTACCCAATCTCAGAGAGCCAATGGGTATCTCCTTTGGTAATTGTGCCTAAAAAGGAAGATAAATGGAGAGTTTGTATTCAGTGGCTACAATCAAATACAAATTGCACCAGAAGATCAGGAGAAAACAACTTTCACGTACCCATGGGGAACCTATGCCTATTCAATGTTTCCATTTGGTCTCTGCAATTCACTTGCAACCTTTCAAAGAGAAGTGATAAGTATATTTTCAGACATTTCACAGGAATGTATGGAAATTTATATGGATGATTTTACTACTTATGGCACTAATTTTGCTGAAGCATTACAAAAACTAGAAAGAGTGTTGCAAAGATGTGAAGATCATAATTTGTCTTTGAATAGTGAAAAGTGTTTCATGATGATGCGACAAGGAGTGGTCCTTGGCCACTACATCTATCAAAAAGGAATACGGGTAGATCCAACCAAGATTGCAGATATTTCTAGTCTTCCTACACCTGCAAACCAAAAGGATGTCATGAGTTTTATAGGACATATAGGGTATTATAGGCGCTTCATAAAAGACTTAAGCAAAATTGCAACACCACTTTATAGTCTTTTGACTAAAGATGCAAAATTTTATTAAACAGATGATTGTGACAAATCATTCTCTAATCTAAAAGGAGCATTAACACAAGCACCTGTGCTCAAGGGTCCTAATTGGGAACTTCCATTCCACATTCATATAGAGGCATTTGATTATGCAATAGGAGTTGTTTTAGGCCAGAAAGAGGCATCAGTTGAACATGCAATCTATTTTGTCAGCAAGAACCTGCAAGGGGTTGAGTTTAACTACACAATCATAGAGAAAGAAATATTGGCAGTCATATATGCCCTCAACAAATTCAAGCATTATATCATAGGATATCAGATCTTTATCCATACTGATCATGCGACAATCAAATATCTTATGAATAAACCATTGATCATAGGAAGATTGGCAAGATGGTTACTTCTGATGCAGGAATTTGATATCACCATAATTGACAAAATTGGCAAAGCAAATGTTGTAGCAAATTTATTATCTAGATTGACTAGATCAGAAGATAGTCGGGTAATTGATGACGCTTTCTTTGATGAGCACTTATTGTCAATCAATGTGCATACACCTTGGTATGCAGACATATAAAACTATTTTGTTGCAGGGAAGGTGCCTCCTCACTTCTCTCCAAAATAAAGGAGAATTCTCATTGAGAAATCTTTTCCTTTCTCATGGATTGAAGAATGTTTGTTCTACACTAGACCAAATCATGTGATGAGGAGATGTGTCAGAGAAGATAAAACCTATGACATTTTGCATACATGTCATGATGAACCTTGTGGAGGACATTTTGTTGCCAAAAGGACAACAATGAAAATTCTCAACACAGGTTATTACTGGCCCACACTTCATAAAGATACAAGAAAATACATAGGGAAGTGTGATAGATGTCAAAAGATGGGATGACCAACAAAATCAGATGAGATACCCCTCTACCCTTAAGTTGTTATCACACCATTTGACAAATGGGGATTGGATTTTGTGGGTCCAATTGATCCACCATCCAATGGTAAGTCCTATATCCTAGTATGTACTGACTATGTCACTAAATGGGTTGAATTTAAGGAAATGACACATGTAAGGGATAATAAGGTTGAATAATTTCATTATGAGGAGATCTTCACAAGATATGGAGTTCCAAGGGAGATAGTGATAGATCAAGGAGCTCAATTTACATCAACCCTTGTTATAGCGTTAGTTAATAAATACAATGTTAGGCATCGGAAATCTACCCCTTATCATCCTCAAGCAAATGGGCAAGATGAGGTAACTAACTAGGAAATTGAAGCAATTCATACAAAAACAATGGCCATTCATAGGAAAGATTGGGCCAACAGATTGCCAAAAGTTGTGTGGGCATACAAAACCACATGGAAAAGAACAACTGGTTTCACACATTTGAATTGTTGTATGGAAAGACGACCATGATGTCAATTGAGTTTGAACATAAATGAAGCAATCACATGTTAGGAGGAACCTCAAAGAGATCAATCTGGACTGGTCAACAAGAGTAAACAGAATGGAAACACAAAGATATGATGGAGGCAATGTAGAAAAGATTGTTTTATTTCATGAAAACTTATTACAACCAACCGGTAAAAATCAGGTTACAGAAACCAGCTCACAGGCCTACTAAAACATGCTTAAAGTACAGAATAGGTCACAACCGGGACCTCAAATATAAAGATCTATCTTCTACGCCTAGTTTAAGTACTTGATCACATTATAATGCTCAATTATAATTATTTATACGATCCAAGGGGATCCAGTCGGCCCAAAAAAGGATCAAAACCCTAAGAACAATACCTAACATGTAAAACCAACAAAGTCGACCTCCGCCAAGAGAACCCTCTGGAAAATCCAAACGATGAAGTGTATATTGTGGGAAAAGGTCGATCACATGCCAAGGAACATTAGAATCAATGCTCAGGACTCTGCAAACTACAAAAGGGGTCTGGTAGATCACCAATGAAAATAGGTCCCGACAACCGGTAACAAAAAAAGTTGTCAACCGATAACAGGAAACTGTCATGGAAACCGATATTGATAACTTGGTGGAAAATGATCCAAATGCTCTACAATTTGGGAATAAGAAAGATGATCAAGTCTTCAAGTAAAATCCAACTCCGCGGGATCTAGTGAGCCAAATCCGGGACACACGGAAAGAAATGTTGAAACTGCAAACAAAAAGCAAAACAGAAAGGAAAATATTTTTGGTTGATGCAAGATTGACATGAACCAGGGATGCTCCTGCATGAATAAAACTCTGAGAACTACATTGGATCAGGAGATAAACATATCAGAAGCAAAAAAAGAAAAAAATCATACAACTCAATAACTTAGATGAAATGAGGAAGACAACACTTCATCGCACAAAAGTTGTGCAAGCTAAGCGGATCAAGTGGCATGATAAATACATTAAAGAGAAGCAGTTCCAACCTTGTGAATGGGCTCTTCTTTCTAACTTGCGGTATTAGGAAGGTGCAGGAAATTTGCAAACTAGATGGCTAGGGCCATATGAGGTAGCACAAGTATTTTCAAATGGAGTTGTTCAACTTACCACAATTGACCCTGTTAGATTCAAATTGCTAGTCAACGGTCATCGCTTGCATTTATATCACAAACCAGCTTCAAAAGAGGAATTCGTGCAGCAATTCACCAACTTTCTTGCAGCCGAAGGAAGAAGACCAGGTGTCCATCCTTCTTCCTAATACACGTGCATCAAATTATAATAAAGATTTCCAATTTAATGAAAATCCAACTCTTTGATCATTTTGTACATCCACCTTCATTCCATAATTCTCTCTTCCATCATTCTCTCCATCATTACGCTCCATCTCATAATTCATTTATTACTTAACTGATTGATTGATAGGTACCACACACGTCATATATCCTGGACATGCAAATCCACTTCATCAAGTATGTGCGAACAATTATTACTGCCATAATTATCTTAATAGCATTAATTTTAATCATGTTCATTAATTTTGATATTTGCATAGCATATTTTTCATATACACTCCAACCTGTGAGGACACATGCCTTAATTTAGGCTGGGGGGAGGAAGCATACACCCATTAGTTATCTTTTAGTTGTTTTGAAACCAATGATGTGACATTTGACAAGTAACAAGCGTTGTCATTTTTCTTGAAAGCCTTTCCAAAACCTTCATTAATGATTTTCCCTTGTCTTAATCGATAAAGTTTTTTTTAAAAAGGTAATTTGTAGGGTCAGAAAAATCAGAAAAAGACCAAATTCATGGAGAATAAGCAAAATTGACTCTTTCAATGAAGACAGAGCAGGATGGAATGTTTTAGAGAGTGACTGCAAGAAAGATGGGTGGGCAGCTAATTAGGAATGAACCCACTATTCATGATGTAATCCTACAGGATGTTGTTTGTCTAGCAGAATTTCAAAATTATGGTTGGTTAGACTCCTTAAATTTGCAGAGTTTCAATGAAGACATTTCTATAGGGTTCATATAGACTTTTTCAAATGGTAAAGCAATGAAAAAAGGATTGGAAGTAGTAGTCACAGAGGAGAGAATTGTAGAAGTCACAGGGTTGCCCACTGATGGGGAATCATACCCTGCATCTCAAGACGTAAGAACAAAAAGGGCATAATTCATAGAACCTAATGATCAACAACTTGTTGTGGATAAACATGGAACAAGGAGAACATTGTTGCCAAACAAGTGGATGCATGCAGTTGTGCACATTTGCAAATATATTACCTGTGAGGGTCGCCAGTCTTGTCTGCACTCCCTTCATTTCAAGATTTTAAACCACTTAAGGCATGGGAGGAGAATGAACATGCCTAATGTGCTCTACAGATTTGAAGATCATGGCGGCTGAAACTAAAAATAATAGGTCCAACTCTATGTCTCACCACTATTTGATAAAATTGCTAGTTGAAAAATCTTTACGAGAAGTTTTTGGTATGACATGGGAGGAATTTGAGAATGTGGATCGATTTAGACCAGAAAATGTAGAATAGAGAAGTCAGTCTATAAGATCTAGCAAAAGGAGGAAGGTTATTGTCCACTCTTGAGGTGTCTACCTCTGGTGTAAGACCCAGAGAAAGCCCTCCTACAGCTAGTGTGGCTATAGCAGTTGATTCCTCTAAATCAAAGGAAGAAGGAACTCATTCTTCAAGCCATGATGGTGACACTCCGCTCCAAACCCCACGCTAAACTAGGGCAGCGACTAGAAAAGAGGAGGAACAATAGAAGAAAGAAGAAAAAGGGAAAGAAAGGGTTAGGGTTGAGACTCCTGAAATAGCAAAACCTAGCCCTAGCCCTGGAAAACGAAAAATTGGAGACACTGTTCCTCCTGTAGTAGCAGAAAATAGGAAAACCCCTACAAAGAAGGCAAAGCTAGCTGGACCAGATGCTGGTAGGACACCAAGAAAAATCCTTAGGCTTAAGAAAGTTGTTGGAAAAGTGCCAACGACCTCTAAGGAAGAGATACATGATGAAGAGGAGAGCATATTTGAAGAGCATGTATTTGAGGAATATGCGGAAACAGGGTTAGATCTACTTGTTTCCATTGCAAAGAAAGAAAAAGAAGAGGAAGTACCACATCAAGAGTAGGATGAACCCTTTCAGAAGGAATTCAAGCAACCACCAGTACTGCCATTGAAGCATGCTACCAGGAAAATTTTGGTAGGTATTCATAGACCCTCTGCATTTTCATGGAATAGTGTAGTGTTGAAATTGTTGGATGAAATTGAAAAGAGGGATGAAGAAAACCTTAGATTGCAGAAACAAATTGAGAAAAAGGATAATGAAATTAGGGAGAAAGATGAGGAGATTGTTAAATTGAAGAAACAAGTGGATGATGTGGTAGAATTAGTGCCATAATTAATGGAATGTAGGATCCATCCAAGGGTTTACACATTGCATTTAAAGGAGAGATATCTTTCTTTCCAATTTTCTAGGGTAATTTTAGGATTAAACCCTTCCATCAACACCCCTGAGGAATTATTTCAAGTCTACTGAGAATCTCCAATAGAGATTAAGAATTTACTTTGTGAATTGTACCTACATTATTATGTTGTCCCAGATGACCATCAATGGAACCCACTTATGTATATTGGAGATATCCATTTGAGGGCATTTATGTCTTGGATTCAGAATGAAAATAGTTGGGGTGTGCAGTTCATAGCTTACAGAGAGAAGGAATTACGAGAACCCTTGCCTCTTAGGGCTAAATCTCATGATCCTAGAGCAATGTTTTATGAATGACACCAAGTTATATACAGGCAGGATATTAAGGACAGAGTGTTGTCTCTGCAGGAAGAAGCCTATGAAGAATATGAACAAGTGGAGGATACTACAGGAAGAACAGTAGCAGCATACCTTTCACAAAGATGGGATAGCTTGACTGACTAGCTAAGGCAAGCCAAGCCACAATCACCACAGAATTATACTACAACAAAGAAAAGATGTACCAGACATATACAGCTTGGCTGAACATAGAAACATTATTGGTTTTCCATTAATATTCCAGCCACCCATCCTGTTGTGGCCAGTGCCAAACTATAGATACCATTGGTATGATATAGAAAAAGAAAGGCTAAGGTGGAATAGGTTGGAACATAGGCATGGATTTTATTGGGATCCTAATTCAAAGGATGCAGGCCATGTTGTAGGATAGTTAGCAATTGGTGATATGAGAATCCTTACCCGACTAAGGAATAATGTTGTTGGAGGACGAGCAAGACCTTAGGTTGGGGGAATGATGAGACAAGTTTATAGTCATGTTTTCTAAGGATTTATTATGTTGTTCATGATGATACTTTAGACTTGGATACTATGATGTCACTATTTTCTATGCTATTACCTTAGAAACTAGGGTCTTTTGGACTTAAGTTTAACCTTGAAATAATTCACGATACTAATGCATATGTTATGTAATTATCTATTAAATGTAAATGTGTTTAAAAGAATGTTGTTTCAAGATGATTTAGGAAATGTGGTTGTTTGTATGTGCTAATGTTTTTTGCAAGTCTGTACTAAGAAAGTGGTGTTATGATGAAGCTTGCAACAAGGAACAAGACTCTTACCAGTTGGTCGGTTGTTGGAGTAAAGGAGTAACCAATGTAGAAGATCTTTCTCTACTTAATGTTGCAACTACCTTTTTAACTAATTATGTACAATAAGTTGGGTCTATTTAGGGACATGTTGCGCTATATCTCTATTGAGGAAGTCCTATCTGACTTGGCTAAGAGCATGCATGAGCTTTCCTTTCCTCTTTTCATGCTTTCAATAAATGGCACCCTCTCTATGTTGTGGAGTTGATCGTCCAGTTAGTTAGGATTAGTTGGTAGTTTTTCTTTCTATAAATAATGATTCAGATAATCTCTTGTAGAGGTTGAATATTCTAATGTTGTAAGTTTACTTTCAGCTTTGAAATACAGTTTAAGTGCATGTTGTCACATCTTGTGTACTTTTGTTTTGATGAATAAAGTGTCATCCTGAGTTTTCAGCACTTGTGTTAATATTGGAAATCTCACTCAAGGGGGCCCACTTGGTGAGAACTTTGTTCAGTTATCTTAGTATTATTTTTCATTCAGTAGTTAGTACCGTTCCAGTAGTTGATTGTTCTTGCAGCCACATAACTTTGTTTTGTGTTTGTTCCTACAACCAAAGCGGGCAGAGTAGTTTCTTGTTTGTTTGTTTAGAATTTCATTCCTATAGCTTGTGTTAGTTTAAGATTTACATGTTCAGATTAGTTGTTAATCTAAGTTCAATTTCCTTCACTAGTTATTTACAATATTTGAATTCCAGCATTATTCTTTGCTTAAGTTATGATGGCCACAATAGAGTCTTAGTGTACATACAGTGCTGACCCATTTCAAGTTCACGTCCTTGGGTTGAAAATGAAGCTTCATAATAAGTCTGATAGATACTTAGAATAGATGTGTAATCTCTGAATTATAGATTTAAGGGCTTAGTTATTGAACCATTAAAGGAGGCCGACAGAGGAATTCCTATGATACCTCCTTCTATGAGTTTCTTATGTTCCCAACCATCACCTATACCTACTTACAAAAAATTCCCACTTTCATATTCCAATGCTCCATCCATTTTTCCCTACTCTTCCACATCCTTCATTATCCAACATTTCCAATACCAACCTATCCACAAAAGTGACCATTAATAACCTAACCCAAAGTGTTTTATCTTTGCAACAACAACTCACTTCCATGACCCAATCCTACTTCAAAAATTCCTATTTGTCACATTGCTAGCCCACTTTCCCAAGATATCATTTGTAGCATTATCCCTCAATACATGGAAATACCTCACATCGAGACATATAATGGAAAATATGATCCCTTGACTCATGTGTAAATATTTCAAACCTTATGTAGTGACTTTTCAAATGATCATAGACATGGCTAAATTGTTTGATAGGATAGACAAGACCTTGCAATGGCTTTGTTCTTTTCCTCCTTATTCCATTGACTCTTTTCAAATCAACAATTTCAAAATAATATTGGTCCTCAAATTTATTTGACTAAGTTCTGATTAATAAGAAAAACATGTTTTCAGGACCCGAAACCTTTAACATAGGAGATTAAGAAATATCATCATAGAGTATCCAGACCATAAAAAAATAGCTTACAAAATGACTGGCAATAAAGCCAGTTAACAGAAAGGACAACAAAAGATAGAAACAACAAAACAACAGAAACCAGGAAAACACTGCACAGTTAAAGAGTCTTCAGGAGGTCCTCTACCTTAATCACCAACTGGTCATAGGTGGCCGCAACAACTTTGAGTTCCTCCAGGTCCTTATTAGGCTTCTTCTCCTTCTTTTTACCTCTGGTTCTTGTTCTGGGTCCTTGAACATATCCCGTGCCTTTAGTGTCAGGGTCAATTTACAGGGTGTCCTTCTCCTCATCCAATTTGTTGATGAGAGTTTTGGCATTGCCAGCAGAGACTTTCAGAATGTTTAAGCTTTGCTCTGCGATACTTTTGAGACATTCCTCAATTTTGCTGACTTTACTGATAGTTCCCGACATAGTTTGATCCATAGCATTAGCATTTGCTTTCCTCTCCAATAGGTCTTTCTTGATTTGCTTGAATCTGGGGTTGAAGGAGTCTCTTATATTTTCAGCTTTAGCAATAGTATTTGTCAAATCCTCCATATAATCTGCCATAGTCTTCCCTTCACTAGTGTTGATAGTGTCTAGAATCTAGATTATGTGGCTGAGCTTCTTATTGTCATCCACAACTTTCTTGTAATTGGTGATTAACCATTCCATGGTGTCCATAAAACCTTTCATACCTTCAGGATGAGGGTTTGAGGAGGGATCTATCTTATCGGAGTTGTCATGTTCCTTATTTGGGGTGTCACCAACAGTAGCTTTATCTTCAGCCCTATGAACTTCTCCAGTGGTCACCTCCTCCAAGTTTTGGTCAACTTTTGAAATCTCTTTCTGCTTATGTTCCTCCAGCTCCTTCACATTCTCATCCTTTCTCTTTTGTTTGTTTCTGGTCTGAGTATGGACTTTAGTTTTCTTTTTCAGAGAACCCCAGGATTTCTCCTTCTTTGAATCTTCAGAGACCTCCGAGGAGGAGGAGGAGCTTATCTGGAGAATTTTGCCTCTAGATTTATTGCCCTTTAAGGAGGAAGGCCTAGTTTTAAAATGTTTCCTCTTCTTACCTACTTTAAATTCTGAGTCATCCATACTCTCCTCAAACTCGCTCATTGGATCACTGTCAGAACCCTCATCCAAAGAAAAAACAGAGTCTGACCCATCCTCCTCAGACTCAGAAATAGAGGGCTGCGGGCGAGCTATTTGGTTAGCCTTAAGGTGGTCATAAATAAGGACCATTAAGCCTTGATGCATGGCAGTGTCACCCGTAGGGTTCTCTTTATAGGCCTTAATGGTGGCATTCATAGAACATAACATAAACTATCTCATCATGCCTAAAATGATTCAGCAAAACAAAATGGTAGCCGTATACTTTAGTGAATCTACCATCCAAAGTAACATAGCGCATTATAGCAAAAGGACCTCCCTCCATGGTTTAACAAAAGCCCTAGGGGGATAGTAAGTTTTACTTAGCTTCACCAAGCATTTTTTCTCCTTTTCAGTTTCAGGATATCTTTTAATGGCCTCCTTGCTCACTTTTCTATCTCTTTAGTAGTTGCTTCCTTCCCTTCAGAGAACCGTGACCTAGGCAATAAGGTCTTCATCTATGACAACAAACTGGTCTCCCATCTTCAAAGTGCCCTTTCTCTAGTTTTTACAAAAGAAATTAGTGACTGTGGCATCCCGTCCATGGAGCCTCTCCATAAATTTTGAAAACCCACCCTTCTGTAGAATGTTCCAGACCACCTCCTTTTGCTTCCATTCCTTACAACTGCTAGGTTCGTAGCAACGTCTATTTCCTCCCATATTTTTGCTATTCAGAGCCGAATGTCAAAACTTGCAAAGAGCTTTAGACATAGAGTTTCTCGAAGCTACCAAATTTACCTAGAAAGCGTGGGAAGTGATTGGTTGAGTGTTATAATAAATGGTGCTGACAATATTATAATTGCTCGAAGCACTCCTTTTAATTTGTTTCATTATTATTTTGTACATTAATAATCTTTGGGGTGCTATTGTATCGGTCCTTAAAAATTATTAATCTGATATCCTCTAGGAGGCCTTGTTCTCCCTTCCAAGTAATCATTTCATCTTGATTGACCACCGCATTGGCTACCCAGTTTGCAGAACCATTAGCTTCACGGTAGATATGAGATATATAACTTTTCTCAAAAGTGTTAATGAGGTCTCTAGCGGCCTTTATAATGTTATGAATAGACCATGAGGGCCTAGAGGTCTCCTTGAGGCATTTGATGATGTTGTTAGAGTCCCCTTCAATCCATATGTAGGGGCAATTCCATCTTTTTACGAGGAGAATACCTTGGAGTGCTGCCATTGCTTCTGCCTTGTGATTTGTTTGGCTTCCTTTTGGAACAACAATCATTTCCTTGCATATACCTTTTTCATCTCTAATAATAGCTCTGCATCCCATAGGGCCCGGATTACCTTTTGCAGCACCATCAAAATTGACTTTGGACCAACCATGAGGGGGAGTTTGCCATCTTGCTTCTAATCTTTTATTTTGCTTGGGGTCAAAATTGCCAGCATTCTTCAAATTCCAGGAACTTAAAATGTGAGATTCCAATGGGTTGGTCGAAAAGCAAGGACCCCCAATGATCCCAATGTTCTCCACAATCACCCATTATATTTTCTGGAACACAATATCCTGAGTAAGAGAAGTGCCCCTAAAAATATGATTGTTTCTTTCTTTCCATAATCCCCACAGAATGTGAGGGAGTTATAGCTGCCACAGAGATCTCAAAAAGGAGTTAGACCAATGGTAATTCCAGGAGTAGAACAACTCACTGATAGTGTTAGGAAACACCCAATCAATGCAAAAACTCTTAAGAAATCTTTCCCAGATCGAAGCAGAATAGGAACATTGGATAGCCAGATGGTCCACTGACTCTTCCTCCTTAAGACACATAGCACATCTATTAGGAAAGGCAAATCCTCTACCCTTGAGGTTATCTAAGGTCAAGATTTTATTTTGAAGAATAGTCCAATAGAAAAAGTTGATTTTGGGGGTCAAACCCTTTATCCAAGCTTTAGACCATAAAGGATTTTTCAGAAGGGGCATGGGAGAGAACACCATACATAGAAAAGACAGTAATATTACCTTTGGGTTCATATTTCCAAATGAGGGAGTCTTCCTCTTTATTCAGCCAAGCCGAAGACATATGGTTTTTAAGCTTGATAAGGCTTGGGTGAATACTTTCAATGTTCTACCATTTATTACCAATCCAATACCCTTCAACTAAAGGACCAAAAGATCTAATACAGGAGGAGGCATAAGGGGCCCATTCTGGGAAATCAATCAAAGGTTTATCAAAAATCTAGGGGTCTTCCCAAAAATTAACTTTCCTACCATTGCCTGCTTTCCAAGTAACCCCTTTAGCAATGCTATCTCTACACTTAGAGGCATGATTCCAGATATGGGACCCATTAATGTTGATTTCAGAATTGATTAAAGAGGATAGAGAGGAGGATAGAGAGGAGGATAGAAGAGAGTACTTACTTCGCTAGATTTTACACCATCCACTATCTGAGTGGAACATTCTCCAAACCTGTTTAGATAGGAGAGCTTTATTTAAGATCCAGATTCTTCTCAGGCCTAGACCTCCTTTACTTTTCGGTCTGCATACCTGATCCCAAGCCATAAGAGACATTCTTTTATTTGACTAAGTTGATTCGTTGAAAACGAGGAGTAAAGGAAAAAGTGATTGATTTTATTGGTAGATTTAAACATTTGCATACTTAAATATCTTATCTTGTGCCTGATATTGATGTTTGAAGAATTTTCATTTCTAATTTGCAAATAGGCATTAGAGATAAGTTATTGTTCTTCAAGTTTACTTATTTAATCAATTGTGTGCAGTGCTTCATAATTATCAACTTCAAGTGAGCCAATTTCAATCATCCACTTCAATGGATCCAATTGATGAGAACAATGCCTCTCAACAAGATTTCAAAAAGTTTCAAAAACCAAATGAAGGATTCATTAAGATCAATAATTCCTCAAACAATGTTGATACACAAGTGATGACTGCAACACTAGTTGTAGCTCCTTTGTCATCCATTTTCAAACCAACTTGTAATTTTACACTTGTTTTTGAATCTCTACACAATGTTATATTTCAATTGATTAATGCTAATATTTTGAAACTTCCTCCTATCAAACCGTATAACCCTTCCAAACCATTGACAACTTTTGATAATCCCAAATACTTTTGCCAATAGCACACTCAACATGACCATGATACAAATAAGTGTTATACGTTGAAACATCTTATCCAAGACCTCATTGATTCCAATACCATAATTGTTGTGGGTGCTAATGATAAAGGAAACAAATCAGTTGCACCCCCTAACCAAAATTTTAAAATCTATATGAATCATTTGCCTTCTCATTCTACCAACTTTGTTGAGCCTACTAACTTAGTACCCTCTTTTTCCACCAGTATTGGTGTGCCTAGCAACCCTACTATCATGAATATTGATAATACTTGTGTTGAGGCCAACAATGTTGTCAATCTTATTGACCAACCCAAACCCAAACCCAAATATAAGTCCGAGTCTTGCATTACCTTTGATCCCAATGAGATTATTAAGGCACCTGATGGATCCTTATACGTTTCAGCGAAGAAATGGTAAGTTATCTTGAGATGTGCGTATTGACCCTGCGTGTATGGTAAATGTTATAACTAAATAACATCTCTTCACAAGACAATTTCATCAGGAAACTTATGATAAATTTGATGACAAGACAATTCTTAAGACATGATATTTTTATTATCCTACTCATGGTTCTATCACCCGTCCCATTGAAGTAAGTAACAAGTGCTTATATGTTTCTTTTGGAGATATACCAACCTCCAACCAATTCTAGATAATACTAGGACATCCCTGTCTTACTTCCATGAAATCTATTGCTTCTCCAATCCATACATGTTTGAAGTTCCCTCATAATGGAGAAATTACCATGATCAATCATAGTCTCTGTGAGCCTTTAGCAACTCATGTAAACTTTTCCCTTGACTTCTTTTAGCCTCAAACACCTGAACCATTACAACCTCATCAAGACACTTTCTTCTCATCTTACTAGAAATGTAAACATGAAATGATTTCCAAGTTGAGTAAACCTAAAGATGTTCCACCTCCTCATTATGGACCTATACTTCTTCATAACCTTCAATTCCTACTACTTATGCTTCATTTCCACCTTCTATATCATATAATCATCCAACATACTCTATCTCAATCTAGTGAGGTTACTTTAGTTCCTCTTTCTACAAAGGAAGAAAAGGAGTCGATGTTGATTGATTCCAAGTCTTCTCAAATTCCAAGCCAAACCAGAAGAAATTATAGTGCTTGAGAATGATGTCTAATATTTCATGCTAAGGCCCATGAGCTTGCTTCATAAAACCATTTTCTCCCCTAAAACATTGCTAATGCTTTGATCCCATTTGACCAAACTATGACCAGTCGAAAGGAGAAAGAAAATCTCAAGAAAAATAAATCGTCCAAGCATGGTAATTGTTCTTTTTGCATTAAAGATCCTTGTAGTGTCATAAAATTGTGCCTCCTGCAATTTTAACCACATTCGAAGTCCTCACCTTGGCGACGACACCCTCCTTTCGAACCAAGACCTCTTTTTGCATTTTCACCCCTTGACCCCTTTCTGTTTAAGCCCTGAGATAGCCTCAGGACCCTATCCGAGCCCCAAGATAGGGCAGACAGGGGCGTGGTGCCCCTATCCCCTTGGACAAGGGCATGGTGCCCCTATCCCACCCTCTTAAGTTGGCCCCAAGATAGGTCCCCCTGACCCTATCTGCACTTCGGGATCCCAAATCTCCCCGATGTCAGCCTTTGGTGAGATGAATTAATCTTTTAAGGCATGTATAAAAGGGAGTTGGTTTTCTCATTTGTTGGGGGAGACAAAATTCAAGCGAAGGGATGATAAGAAAGCATAGGTGAAAATATACATGATCAAGTATTCAAGCATTTAAGTCTTCTTCATTCATCCATTGGAGCAATATTATAACATTCATTTGCAAGCATGTGTGTGTTAGGGTTTTGTCACGTTACATGCCATTTCATGCAACACTTGTGATTACATTCAAGAAATAAATCAATCATAATCAACAAGTTGCAGATCTACAAGGTATACATTTCCATTGTTTACATTCAAGCATTTGCAATTACTTTCTTTCAAGGTTGATTCCTCAACCGAGGTTTGACTGAGGCAAACCCCTATCCACAACCCTTCTCCCTCTCTTTACTATGTGTAGGTTGCAGGTGCGTAGCTATAATTGCAAGTTTGTGCTTCATTTGCAGAGATAGAAGAACCCTTTTCATTTCGTAGATTTTATGGAGGACCATGTACATTGTTGCCATGGTCATGATTCATCCAAATTTGTAGGGCAGATCTACATCACTCTAATTAGCTCAGATCAAAAGTTACAACGCAATCCCAAACTGGTAGCTCCTCATATCACTCAATCTCTCTCTTTGTTCCACACAGTCACCAAGTCAACTTTCTCATTTACAAAAGAGGGTAAATCAATCTTCAACCCTTGCAATCCACTTGGAATTCACATTTTTGTTTCCCTTGGATTTGGATCTAGTGGATTCGAGCCCCTCTTTTGAATGTAAAGTTCCTCCAAGTGAAATTCATCCTAGTGACTTCCTTTCTCTCTCCTAGGTGGGGAGTCACCAGGGTCCAAATTTCCACTTTACATTTTGGTGAACCCAACGTCTTACACATTAATTATGATTTCTCATTATTAAATCTGATTAATTGCAATTTGAATTTCAAATTTTCATTTCCAAGTTTGATGTATTTGCAAATTTTAGAGGTTAATTGCATAAAAACCCTAATTTTTCATTTTGAGAAAATTAAGCTTGTGAAGTGTAAAATTTTAATTACTTGTTTCAGATCTAATTTCTATTTCAAAATTGTAATTCAAATCCATCGCTTTATTCTGAAAATTAAGTGGTTAAATCATAAAACCCTATTTTTTAAGATTCCTCTATTTTCGACCTTTGACTACAAGTTTGACCGATCTAGACATCTCTAAATCGGTTGTTTTTTTGGATTCAACATTAAAATCACAAGTTCTATTATCCCTAGAAATTTTGAAAAAGTTGGTCGGACCGTGTGCACTTCTGCCATGGTCCTCGACTTTTTTCTCAAAATTTTGGGAGAAGGAATTGACTGTATTTTTCTGCTCAAATCCAGAAAAATTTGACGTACTTTATCAATTTTAACACTCTCTAAGGTCAAACACAAATTCGAAATTCATCAAATTCAAATCTTAAAATTGATTATCATAGAAAGGTTCTAATTTTAAATATTCTTTTCCAACAAATTCAAATTTCAATTAAGAGATGTTTGATGGCAATTAATAAATTGGATTTACTTGCTCTTTCGCATATGATTACATTGTTTTTTGCATACAGTTACTATAATCATGTGTGAGATAAGAGTTTCTTTCATTTCTTGTTTCTTCTCTTTATTCATAGAACTTGGTCATATTGTGTTGTTAGGATTTCCAAATTATTTTCTTTTCAATTAGATCTCAAAGCTTTCATGAATCATTTATGTTACGTTATGGTGATGTTGTTAACAAAATGCATTTCCTATGTTAATCACCTTAAAGCTTTTGTAGATACTAAACCTAGAGATCCTAACCTTTGTACCTCTCCTAAGGTATCTTGTGTGTATGAGATGAGACCTAATTCTTTAACCAATTATCTCTCTAAAAAAGAGCAAGCATTGGAAAGTAACATGGATCCATCTT
Organism: Cryptomeria japonica; assembly: GCF_030272615.1. Lineage (NCBI taxonomy): Eukaryota > Viridiplantae > Streptophyta > Pinopsida > Cupressales > Cupressaceae > Cryptomeria > Cryptomeria japonica. Next base: position 349,109,308 of record NC_081405.1, on the reverse strand, counting down.
CTTCTTCTACACGTACCCTTGAGCAAGGGGGGCAAAACCAAAACATCAACATTCTTGCATCTTTAGATTCTCCTTATTCTCCTAAGACCTATCTTCAATATCAAAGTATATGTAGGGAGGATGATGTCATGCATTTTGTTTATGACCTTTCCCCTCACATAGAAATAACTAAAAAATGAGCTTTTAGATGATGAAGATGTTCTTCCCCAATCCCCCAAATAGGAGAAGCTTGATAAAAGAAAAGAGATGATCATTTCACATGATACTCCTCCTTCATCTACAAATCCTTTTTTGCCTCCTTACACATCAGATTTCAAAGAAATTCATGATCTTGTTCCTTCATCTAGTCAATTGCAACATTATTATAGTCGTGGCTTTCATATAATTACAAAACAAGGTTTTAAAGGACAAGGAATTGGGAAATTTGAGCATGGAATTCGTGTCCCCATAAATCCTCCTACACAAACTATTACAAGAAGCCTAGGTAGTGGTACCCCTCTTTCTATAGATGAACTCCTTCGGCTTTAAAACTTTAAAGATTATCTTTAAAGACAACAAATCAAGAGAGCTCGCAAGAATGCTTCTTCTTCAAAACGTCCTTTTTGTTCATTTCATCAAACCCATGACCATAATGCTGATGATTGCCCTGGTTTTCAAAAGTCTATTCAAGACGACATAGATAGTGGCAAAATTAGAATTGTGGATAATGAAACTTGTTCTTCTAACAAACCCTCTCCTTTATGTTAAGACGATATTTACCATCCTGATAGATTAGCTGCAAGAATTTATTGGAGATTGAAATATGACAAAAACATTTCCTTTCCTCCTCAAAATAAAAACAAAAAACTTAAGCAAGTGAAAGGTATTGAATATTGCATTTTTCATGATTCATATTCACGTTCTCTTGGAAAATGTTATGCATTTAAGAAATTTGTTCAACTACAATATGATCTTGCACAAATTTGTCTCACAACAGATCTAGTTGTATTTCTTGGTAAAAACATAGTGCCTTAGCACTTCTTTTCCCTTCATGTTGCTCTTCACCCTATGGCATAATTAGCCCATTTAACAAGAGCTCTTTATCATTAGCGGTGGTATTGTTTCACTTTAACCTACTTTGGGGCAACAAAAAGAAGTCCATTTTTCTTCTTCTTTCTCTACATGTATCTCTATCTTTGTGCATTATTCATTATGAGATCTATTTTCCTGCATAGGGTTATTCTAATGTGAGCATATAATTGTTCTTTGGTTTCCCTCTTTGCTTGGAGAGGGGCATCTTTAATGAGTACTGCACTTCTACTCTTTCCTTCATTCTCTTGAAAATCTTACCTCTTCTATGGTTTCTATTATTCGCAAGTATGATATGCCCCTTAGCATGGAGTGATCTCTTGAGAAGTATGTATCCCTTCCTTGAAAGGATTTGTTCCACTAGGAAGGTATATCACTTGAAAATAATCACCATCAGAAAATGTGTAATGTTTTTCCTTGTTCTCCTCACTTGGGGGGCAAGAATTTTCACTCCTTTCCTTTTTCTTTTTCATTCTCATTTATCATTATTTCTTTTAGGGGCTGCATTTTTCATATGTGATTATATTTTCTTACAATGATATTCTTTTATGATTAATCCCCCTTGGGGAATATGTGATGCGTTTTATCTCTTCCTTTCAAAGATTACCACTTCTTGAGACATGTATTTTACATTTACTAATGTCTTTTCTTGCATGTGTTAATGTAAGTTCATTGCACATTTGCTTATGCTTAATCTCTCTCTAGTAGATTGTGTAAGCTCTTCTCATTATCCCTTATCTTGGGGGGACAATGATCCCTCTCTCTCTTTCTCTCAGGATCCACTTTGCCCTATTAAGTGGATGGTGTGAGTTATATTACTTGATGTCATTCCTTGTGCATAGTTGTTGGTCGTTGGCTCAAGGATTCTCTCTTATACAAGAGGTGTTAGTCCTTGACTACGACCTCTTTTACACTTGGTAATGTACATCTATGATAAATTCACCCATCCCTCTAGGGGCTAAAAGTGAGTCATCCCTCATCAAGAATCCCTTTCACCTAGGAATAGGAGGAAGGATTGCACTCTTGTTCTCTCCTTTGTTTGTTCTAGAAGATGTCTTTTGAACAAAGATCTCTTCTCCTCCAAGGATCTCCTTTACACTTACAACAAGATATCTCTTTTCAACTATCTTATCCTTGTTTGAAGAGTATTCCCTCTCTTGCTTGTATTTATGACATTGTTACATAACAAATATCTTCGTTGTGATCAAGGTAGGTATCCTTGCTTTAGTTTCCTTAAGATATCAACATCAACCTATGTTGACATCTTAAGGGGGGGCACCCACACTTCTCCTTTGTACTATACTTCTCTTAGGCATTTTACAGTGGAACATTCTTGGAACCAAAGGGCATCCTCTTAGAGCAAGATGCCATCACTTTTATGGTACAGTGAGACATTCTTGGAACCAGACGAAAGCCTCTTAGAGAAAGATGTCATCACTTTTCTCTTATATAGTGGTTCATTCTCAGAACCAGAGCACAAACTGTTAGAGTGAGATGTATTCACTTCTTCTTTTTCTTGTACAATGGGTCATTCTTGGAACCAGAACACAGACTCTTAAAGTGAGATGACGCCACTTTTTCTCCTATGCAGGGTGATTATTCTCAAAACCAGAGCACAAACTCTTAGAGTGAGATATCACGCCTTTCTTGACACTTGTACTATACATTCTATATAGGTTGTATTGTACTCGAGCATAGACTCCTATGAGGTGCTTTGAACCTCACTTGCACACAAGCACTTGAGGTTTGGTGGAACTAATAGTGTTCTCACTCTCCTCCCTTACATGGATCACCCAGACATGCTCTAAGGGCTAGATTTCCATGTTCTTCTCTCCATGGATCACCTAGTTTTAGGGGCGAGATGTCCATGGTTTCTCTCTTGTTCGCCTTTCTTCTCATGGATCACCAAAGTGTGTATTCATGTTCTCTCTCTTCTTCCTCTCATGAACTCATAGTTTTACTATTGATGGTTCATGGATGCTGTCAGTTTTTCTCTTTTATGTGATCGCTCATGTTTATGTGGTGGCATTTGTCTTTGTGTTTCAATTAGCTGTTGAGGTCTCTTCGACTAGTTAGTTTGTGCTCTTGTGTCTTCTCTTCGTTGTGTGTCTTTTTTGCTTGTTCTTGTTCTTGTTTGTCTTGTTCCTCTTTTGTTTTGTGTGCTCTTGCATATGTTTGAGTGAGTTAAGATCCTAAGATTGGGGGCTTGGTTCCTTGAGATTAGTGACATCTCATACTCCTTGTGGTATTGTGTTGCATCTCTCATCTGCATCTCTCTATTTCCTCTACTTTATCGGTAGTAGTGGCGTAAACCATACTCCCGCTAAAGTGGGGGATAAATGTAGTGTCATAAAATTGTGCCTCCTGCAATTTTAACCACATTCGAAGTCCTCACCTTGGCAACGACACCCTCCTTTCGAACCAAGACCTCTTTCTGCATTTTTACCCCTTGACCCCTTCCTATTTGAGCCCTGAGATAGCCTTGGGACCCTATCCGAGCCCCAAAATAGGGAAGGACAGGGGTGTGGCGCCCCTATCCCACCCTCTTAGGGTGGCCCCAAGATAGGTCCCCCCAACCCTACTTGCACTTCGGGATCCCAAATCTCCCCGATGTTGGCCTTTGGTGAGATGAATTAATCTTCTAAGGCATGTATAAAAGGGAGTTGGTTTTCTCATTTGTTGGGGGGGGGGGGGGGCGCGAAATTCAAGCGAATGGATGATAAGAAAGCACAGGAGAAAATATATATGATCAAGTGTTCAAGAATTCAAGTCTTCTTCATTCATCCATTGGATAAATATTATAACATTCATTTGCAATAATGAGTGTGTGTTAGGGTTTTGTCATGTTACATGCCATTTCATGCAACACTTGTGATTACATTCAAGAAGCAAAGCAATCATCATCAACAAGTTGCAAATCTACAAGGTATACATTTTCATTGTTTACATTCAAGCATTTGCAATTACTTTCTTTCAACGTTGATTCCTCAACCATGGTTTGACTAAGACAAAACCCTATCCACAACTCTTCTCCCTCTCTTTATTGTGTGAGGTTGCAGGTGTGCAACTGTAATTGTAGGTTTGGGCTTCATTTGCAGATATGGAAGAACCCTTTACATTTTGCGGATTTTGTGGAGGACCATGTACATTGTCGCCACGGTCCCAACGACTTTTCTCCAAATTTGTAGGGAAGATCTGTATCAATCTAATTAGCTCATATCCGAAGTTACAGCGCAATCCTAAACCGGTAGCTCCTCATTTCACTCAATCTCTCTCTTTGTTCCACATAGTTAATGAGTCAACTTTCTCATTTACAAAATAGGGTAAATCACACTTCAACCCTTCCAATCCACTTGTAATTCACATCCTTGTTTCCCTTGGATTTGGATCTAGTGGATTCAAGCCCCTCTTTTTAATGTAAAGTTCCTCCAAGTGAAAATCATCCTAGTGACTTCCTTTCTCTCTCCTAGGTGGGGAGTCGCTAGGGTCCAATTTTCCACTTTACAATCCTATTGTGATTAATTTAGATGATGATATGGATAATAGTGTTCATGACACTAACAATGTTGATGAAAATAATAATGTTGCTTTTAATGATTCTGATGATATGTATGAGGTTATTAAAATTAATCATGAGTTATCTTCAAGATTTTCCAAAGCATTAACCCTAGCTCCTAGTGACAAAAAAAGTGATCCATCATTAGAGCATGGTCCTAGTTTAGAACTCGCAATAGCTTCATCTACTGTGCTTGAGGTTGCTCCTCTTGCATCTTATCCATCATCCTCAAATGATGTTAAGCAAGATTGGGGGTGGATTGTTTGCTTGTCTAGCTTCATTTGTGTCTTGGATTCTCTTTTTTGTGTTTTGCTTGTTCATAATGTTTTTCTCCCATTTTGTGTTGCTTGATACGTCGTTATGTTATGTTAGACTCTCTTTGGATAATCCTTGTTGCTCTATTGGTTCAAGGTGATAAAGGGACTGATCTGTTGTGAAATTTCTTTATCTGTATCTCAATTATTCTATATGTCGTACATGTGCTATTGTTCATAAATGTGCCTTTCTGTTGTCTACTTGGGGATGATGCAAGGCATTGGGATCTCTTTTTGGTCTCTTCCAGATTGACCCAAAAATAAATTTGTTTGTTACCTTATGTTATCTTCTTCCATTGTGGTAGTAGTTCCACTACCTTTGAGCGATGATGTCAAATATTTGCTTATGTCAGCCTGGTTAAGTGAGAATTCTTTGGTTGTGTCAACCTACTTCAAGTTTTACACCTCGAAATGCTCAGGAGAGGTATATAAGCAGGGTATCCTCCCTCATTTTGGTAAAGAAGGACAAACTAAGAAGAATAAGAGATACTGATATGATACAAATTTCACACCTAAAGTCCACAAGAGCAATAGGTCAAGCATCAAGGCATTAAAGATTAGGAGTAATTTGTAGATCTTTGCATTTGTGATGGCATCCATGGCCTCCTCTTCCTAAATTTAGTTACTTTCAATCAAATATCAAACATCTTCATGAACATTTCAACATCAAGAATTTTTATGGATGTATAATCATTCCTCTTTTAGTTCTAGCCTCTGCTACCTAACATCACACTTTAAATTCAATTCAATTTTAGGGCTAATTCCTAAAACTAGGGTTTGACTTAGGAAAACCCTTTTCTACCCAACATTTCTCCCTTTTAAGTGTGTAGGAATAGGTGATAGACCCACAAAAATGCGTATAGAGCAAGTAGGTGGAGATCTATAGTCTGCAATTTATTAGGGTTGCAATTGTTGGGAGCGAGCCAAGCAAGGGCAAAGAATTTCCACTTAACTAAGCTAATCGTTAAGTGGTTTAAATCTAGGGCCAAACACTAGGGAGCGAGGCGCCCTAATTGGTCTGCTCTTGGGAGTAGGTTGCCCTAGGTGCCTAGTTGTCTCTAATGTGGCCTCAAATTGAGACCCGAGGTCCAAAATGGAGAGGAGAAGCCAAAATGAAATGTGAAAGAGGGTTGGATCAAGCATGTCGGGCACAAAAGGCTAGGAATGCTAAAATAGGGCCTAGACAAATCTTCATACATAGGAATTAGAAATAAGAAATCTTCTAGTTAAAATTAAAAAATCAATCTCAAAGGGGGCCAATGCATAGTTAGATGAACAAAAACTATATATTTTTCATTCACAAATTGGGATTTGCATATTCCTAAAGAGTGGAGTGATGCAGTGTTGCCTTTTCAAGGAAGTGTTTTCTCTCATGCAAAATAAAAGATATATAGAAGTAAAGTTGTTTCCACCTGATTCCTCCACCTCCAAATAAACTTAAGTGAACTTTAATGTTGTTGGTAGAGGTAATCTTGGGGCATTGAGAGGAGGATGCATTTTACTAAAGTTTTACAAGACCAAACATGTAGAGTCATTAAAGCTAGAGCTTTATGTCTTCCAATTGGCATAAATATTGTTGTGTAGTTATTAGTCCTACTAGAGGGTTTAAAGCTAGAGTTGTCTCTAAAAATAAGAAATATTTATATTGAAGGCAACTACTATTCATTGCAAATGCATGTAGGCAAAGGAGAAATCATAATTGGAAAATCTAATATGTGCTTGAGCAAGTGTGTCAGTTTCTTAATGGGTTTGAAAGCTATGAAATCAACCATTATTGTAGAGAAGCTAATTAATTGGTGGATTGGTTGGGATATAAGGAATGTGATTAGTTGGAGTTTGTGGTTTCCTTTAATAATATTTCAATCAAAGCTCATTGTCAAGCAATAAAAATAATTAAAAAATAAACCCATGAATTATTCTACCTCGTGGAAGATCATTATTGCTGATTTATATTTTATTTGATGGATTAATCTTCATCATTTTCTTTTGTGGTATGTGTTCTCTTTGTCTCTTCAAGTGATACGAAGGTAGATATAAACACCTACAAATCACTCTTGACCTGTCCACCATTTTTTAGGATCTTGGCACCAATTGCTTGTGCCAGAAACCCAAGATCTTTAGTAGGGTTAAAACATCAAGATGTCCTGATAGTAGACCTGAATGAGTCAGCCACAGGGGATCATAGTTTGCATCAAACATCTGGAAAAAAAAAAAAGTTAAAGTAGAGAATTGTGAAGAAAATGCTCTTGTCTAGGAATAGTCAGTAGCTTTGGCAAAACTTTGTAGTGACATTTATTTTATGTGTTGTCAATCATCTTTTTTTGTAGTCTATTTTCAATGGTTACCATTTTGAATTTGGTTAAGCTAGGCTTCTTAGATGGTTTTGGAAGTCGTGTTTTATTAATATTTGTAATTTTGGTTTTCTAAGTGTGCATTTCTTCTAAGTTTGAGCAATACTCCCTTGTATTTGCAAGTAGTAGTTTTAGTGGCATTGCATTTCTTTTTAGGTTGAGCAATGATCCCTTGGCTTTGTAAGTAGCAATTTAGTGGGGTTGAGAATTACTCCCCCCCTTTTTTTGGTAATTAATAGTTTGTTTGGCCTATATTGAAGTATGTCAGACACTTTATGTGATATTGTAGTAGGTTTGTATTTGGTTTTCTTTCATGGATTGAGCATTGCTCACCTAAACTAACATTCTACCATATGTTAGATATTATATTAAATTAATATATATCTATATATGCCTAGTGAGTTTTGTCCAAAAAAAATTTAAAAAATATATATATTTAATTATAGATGAAAATGAGAATTAATTGGTTGTATTATATTAATTCGTGACAAAACGACGTGTACAAATTTAAAGCTAATTTAGGGTGTCAATAAAATTATCCACTTTATAAAAAAATAATTAATAACAATGCCTAAATATGTTACTAAATGGTCAATAGGTGCACATATGTAAAGATTAGGTAACCAAATACTACGTGAAATGACTTTAAAACCATAAATATAAAATACTTTTGGAGACAAGAAAATGGTTAGGAGGTTTAATTGCATGAAATAAAGATAAAACCCAAAGACATCATGAAATACGCAAATAAAACCTTTATACCTCTTTCTTCTCCCTCTAATTGAGCCTTTGGTGAAGTGAAGAATGAGCCCCTTCTCCACCTGACTGGATTGGCTCTTTGATAGGATTGAGGATTGCTCTTCACTACACAACAAAAGGGATTGGATAGATGTTTAAGTATGATTGGTGAAATTTTGCTAAGTGTGGGATGATTTGGAAATGATGAGGGTGTGATGGATGATTTGAGCTCTCAAACTTACAACATGAAACTACTTGGATGATGGATATGAAAATGAGGGGAGGAGACCCCAATTTATAGATTCGGGGATGTATAAATGAAGGGCCAAGATTGATTTGAAATGGAGGGTGGAGATTTAAAGAAGGTGAAGAGGATTGAGAGGACAATGTGTGAGATTCAAGAGATTTGCCATGAAGACATTTATTGTCTCCACACACCTCAAGTACACGGGGAAGAGATCCCTGAGTACATTAGAAGAATAAAATGAAATTAAAAATTCCTTGGGGGAGGACAAGGGACTTAAAAATTCCAAAATAAGAGATTGTGTGGGAAGAATAAAGGAGAAAAGGAACAAAAAATTCCTTGGGAAGAGGGGGCATATGGATGTGCAAATGATTTGAAATCCTTTGATATGACCAATGTTGGTGCATTTAAGGTTTGGAGGTTGAGATGGGAAAGCCATTTATGGCAAAGAGTTGACTCATTCCTAATCAAGGTGATTAGGGATGTGCAAATGATTAAAAAGAGTGATTACATAGGTTAACGAGGATTAGAGTGCAAGTGGGAAAGTTAGGAGGATGTGACACGAGGAGAGATAATGAGTGGAGGAATAAAAAATTGAGGAATAATGATAAGCATGATTAGAGAAGAATTAATATGGCTTAATGAGAAATAGAGAAAGTGGTTTGTAGGAATCACATAGTTAGGTTAATTAATTAAAATTAATTATCTCATAGGGTTTAGAAGAAATAATGATTGAGATGAATTTAGAAGAATGGGGAAATAATTAATTAATTTAAAAAAAAAAGGATAAACATAATTAAATTAATTAATTATGTAGAAAGGCTTAAATTAATTAAATATTACTTTAATTAATTTTAGACATCTACAACTTTATCTATATATAATGTTGAGGTCAACATGTCTAAGATATTGAATAAATCTATTTCAACTTAAATTATGGAAAGGTAGCTTTTAGGAACATCCCCTATTCCATTAATTGTTTTATACAAATTTTACACACATATTTTGTAGAGACCGTTTCGACAAATATTTTATTTTTATTTTTGTTAATTACTTAATATTATAACAAATTCATAATCAAACATAAATTTTAATTATAATTGTAACAACAACATTATAATCTACTAATTATTACACATGCATTTATCAACCCTAACATTCCACATATTTTCAACATATAAATTAAAAAAATAACATGTAACATATAATTAGTAGGTTTTGACTCTACCCACAATGGTGGTGTGTCCCACTAAGTGGCTATGTCTCACATCTAGATTCATAACATTTGGTCACCAATATCCACCAATTGTAGAACTTTCTATGGTTGCTAGATGTGGGTTGGTTATTTTATTTAGATTACAACCTTGACAATAGATAAAACTTGGATTTGTTGGGAATTCAACACCTTCATGCAATATGCAAAGAACACAAGGAGTCTAATATACTGTGGCTAATGTACCCAAGTAATCCTCTAGAAATTGATTGAGTGGTTTGATCCTCCCACCCATCACTTGCAATCTGTCAATGATGTTTTCGTACTATGAATCAATGAGCACCTTCATAGTCTATGCAACATGGCATATCTAGTAGTACCAAATCCATCATTTTGAAATTTTGTGCCTTTAATAGAATATCATAAATAAATTTATTATTATTTTTGGATTTTTTGTGTTAGATTTTTTGCATGAATATTTCAGATCACATTTCAAGATTCATCACCAAAATAATAGAGAGCTAGAGGAGGAAAAATAGATCACAATGTATGATCTGAAACATTCTAATACAATTGAATCTAGAAATAACAACAAACAACATTATAGATTGTAAGAAATTAATATCACTAACCCAAATTATTCTACTCAAATTTTATATATTCAAGTATGAGAAAGGGCGTTCATTTAATAATACAAACTACATGTATGAGAAAGGAGGTCCTTTACATTGCACCCCCTTCAAAAAAATTGTGTCCTCAAAAATTGAGATGCTAAAAGTTTTGATAAAGTGTTTATTGTCTCCCATGTTACATATTTAGGTTGCATTCCTTGTCATTGCACTAAAAATAGTGACCCATCCTCACCCCAAATTGAAAGGGATGTCTACACCCTTATGAACACACCAAAATTTTTTTGAGGTAAGAGACATGAATCACTGTATAAATCTCCATACTACATGGAAGAGATAGAATGTAGGCTACCATATTGATTTGTTTAATCACCTAATAAGGGCCAGAAAATTTGGGAGCCAACTTATGAGCCACCTTGTCATGTAAATATAATTATTTGTAGGGATGGAGATCTAAAAAGGTAAAATCTCTCACTTATTGCTCAAATCTATTTGATTATGTTACTTCCTTATTTGCTTGTTGTAAATCTTGCTTATGGCATTTGATAACCTTTTTGTTATGTGGGATTCACACTAGAACTACTTGAAACTTAAGAAGATAAAGAAGGTGTAAGATAACCATATAACACTTCAAATGGATCATTTTGGCTGCATTTTGAGAAGTGATATTTTACCACCATTTTGATAGAGAAAATTGCTCTACCTATTGTCCTTGTATTTAAGACATGCAAGTTTTTAGGAATTTATTAACAATATCTACATGATCATTCATTGAGGATTGTATGTTGAACTCATTTTTAGTTGTGTGTCATGCAACTTTAGTAACATTGGCTAGGAGTTTTTATTGAAGCTATTATCTTAATCACTCACAATGGAACATGACAAAACATGTAGCTTGAAAATAATTACTAGAAGTGTTTTACTACCATTATAATTGTTTGGAGATGGGGAAAAGAACAAGAATGAGCCCAATTGGTTTGGTGGTTCACAATTACCAAAATAACTTGTTTACCCTTAGACTTAGGAGCCCCACTTAAATACATGAATATATCAACCCGTTTTGCATATAGAATAGAAAGGCGTTGTACAAATGCTATATTTTGACTATCAAACTCTTTTTATGCCAACCTATATCATATTCAACAATAATTTTTTTTGACATTTTTTCAACAATAAAATGCGACCGAATTTGGGTACAACAATCAAAATGCATCCCCATAGGTTCAATGGTGGGCAGGTAGATTTGAGGCTAAAAGAAGAAGATTACAAGTCACAATGGGTATCCACAAACGACAAGTGGGTTGATAAATGTTGGTGACCTCAGAAAAAGAATGAAAGTCAACCCATTGCCGCCACTGACTAGCAAATTGTTAAATCCAAGAAAACAAAGAGGGCAGAGAAACTTTCTCAGCATTTCCCTTTGCAATCTACTTTTAATCATGTGAAGTCTAAAAAGAGATGGAGAGGAAATTCTAGAAAAATATATAAAAACCTCAGCCCTGATGCTACTCCCACCAAGAAACCTAGCACAAGACATTTAAATCAGGGCAATAAGAATTTTAAGATAAACCCTAATAAGGTGCCCATCCACAAGAATAATAATAATTTGGTCAACACAAAGCCGACTCCAGCGAAGAACCAATTTGGCAGAATCCCAAGCAAACATGGGAACCAAAAAGAGGATATAGTAAAGCATTTATCATCCATAATAATATTATGAATGCCTACTGGGAAAGTTGTGAGAACTTTGGTCTAAATTCACAAAATGGAGCAGCTACGAACAATCGATTAACATGATTGAGCAATGGTGGTATTGGGCATACCACCAGCAGGTGAATATATCTATCCTTCCTAATGATTTTCTTTTTATCAAATGTAAATGTAAGGAATTGAAGAATGAATTATTACATGAGAAACCAGTTGTTTTCAAAGTATATAGTTTTCATTTCTTAGACTGGCATATTAATTTCAACCCCTTTGAATATAAACCTTAAAAGTTTCCTAGATGGATTAAAATCTCATATCTGCTTGTAGAATTGCTAAATTTTGATGCTCTAGTGGAAATAGGGAATATGTTTGGGTCTTTTATAGGGGTAGAAGAAAAATTTATGAGCTCGACGCAAGTAAACTTTCTCATAGATATGAATTGCAGTGACAAAACCCCGTAGCTCTTAGAATTGATCACAACCAAGATGACTTATAATATTAAAGCTAAACTTTACAACGACACTATTCATGGCAATGTGATTTCAGCTAAGGAAATTTTGGTTAATAAGGATAAGTCTGTCATATCTCCTTGGATCGATACAAGAGTCAATATAAATTTTAACAATGATATAGGTGGTTTCATAGTTTAGTCAAACAACCCTAGAGATGTAGAGATCAGAGGTAATGTTGAGAAACCTCATAGCCCGGTAGTTCCAAAACTTCCATAAGAAATGGCTAAGGTAATATTGATAGATCCTAATCACGCTCTATCTAGAGGTCTGGAGCATCAGGCTGAACAAAGATCTTTTGATGAGAGGGAGGAGGATCTGATCAATCTAGATTTAGGTGAGAAGGAACATATTCCAGAAAACTTGGAAGTGTTTATGGCCTAATGGGCATACATAATGAATCTGAGTCAGAATATGAAATCAAGGAGGAGAACAATGTAGAAGCTGCCAAGAAGAAAAAAGAGCTTATCAGGAAAATTTATGGAGTTAGACTGTAAGAATGATTAGGAAAACAATGATGTGTTTTAGGATATCAATATGATTGATGAAGAGACTAAGGGAAACATAGTTAAGCTAGGCTTAGCCTCGATTTGCCCTAGTAAAGATACCATGGATTATGGGATAGCTCCTAAGAGGAGAGGTAGAAAGTCCCTTACGAAGTTAAGGGAAAGGGCTTGGGAAGCAGAGAATAAGACAAAAATTATTGATCTATTTCAGGTTGGGAAGGGGAAGTGCCTTCCCAAGGAGAAATGAAGATTAAAACCTAGAATGTTAGGGGATTAAATGCCCCTAACAAGCAACGCTTGTTCAAGCGTAGTTTAACTATTTTTCACTCAGATATTATGATGATACAAGAAACCAAATTAAGGGATGAGGATTGGAAGACTCTTAAAATGAGATTAGGGCTTTGGAATGTGGAAAATAATTTCATATCAGGGCTATCGGTGGTTTGATAGTCCTTTGGGACCCAAGAAGGATTAGATATGAGCGAATAGTTAATAATGTGCACTGGCAATGTGGTAAAGTTAGTAGTTTGCACAACTCACTAAGCTTCCTTCTTATCAATATCTATGGTCCTTTAAGTACTAATGGTAAAACAAACGTTTGGGTAGAATTAGACACCTTTATGATGCAAAATTCAAATCTAATCTATACACTTGGGGGGGGGGGGGTGGATTTTAATGCAATCTTGAGTCTGGCAGAAAAAGCAGGGGGTGTGCAAACCATATCTCAAGCCCAAACAGAGTTTGGAGATTGGGTCAACAGAAATAATATCATGGATATTAGGATGAATAAGGGTTCCTTCACCTGGAGCAATAGGAGGATAGTAACAAATGATATATTAGATAAACTAGATAGGTTTCTCTTTAAAGGAGATTTAGTAGCATTTCAACATACTTTGAGCTCTTCCATTTTAACCATGGTAGTTAGATATGGCAGAGGAAAAGAGGCCTAGGAGGTGCCCATTTAAGTTTGAGAATATGTGGTTTCAGGATAGAGATTTTATTGATCTGGTAGATAAATGGTGGAATGAGGAACAATTTCAAGGATCTAAAATATTTTGTTTTATTTCTAAATTGAAAAAGATAAAACTGAATATGCTTTGATGGAATAAGGAGCCTTTTAAAAACATTTGTAGAGAAAAAGAAGTAACTGACGAAGAGCTGGACAAAATTAATGGCAGTATTATTAAGGAGGGTATGGATCAAAGCAAATATTTCAAAGAAAAGGAACTGCTCCATAATTATGAAGATTTATTGACAAAAGAGGAGATTTTCTAGAAACATAAGTCTTGCGAACATTGGTTAAGGTTAGATGATAGAAATTATTGGTTCTTTCACAACAGTGTCAAATATAGAAGAAATGTTAACAGAGTTAGCAGGATAAAGGGAGGTAGAGGCATCTTATTGTAGGATACAAAGGAGATTGCATTGGAAATTGCAAATTATTTTAAGAATAATCTCAACAATTGAGATAGCTCATATTTAATTGATCAACAAGAATTACTTAGTAGTCTACCTAGAATTATTTCCGTATAGGATAATAAAATGTTTAATAGTAGTTTTTCACTAGCTAAAATTGAGACAACTTTAAACCAATTACATCCAGATAAAGCGTTGGGGCTGGATGGATTTGTTGTTGGCTTCTTTCAAAAATGTTGGCATGTTGTTGGTAAGGAAATGTGGGAAGAAATAGAATATATGAGGAATGCAGGCAAAGTCCTAAAGGAAATTAACAATATATTTATTGCACTCATACCCAAAAAGGACAATGTAGAGGAGTTGGATGACTTTCGACCGATTTCATTGTGCGATGCAATATATAAGGTCTTGTCTAAGGAGCTAGCCAATATAATCAAAAGTATCCTTCCCTCTATTATATCAGAGGAGCAAACATGCTTTGTCCCAAGTAGATCTATCCTAGATGGAGTGGCTATAGCTCAAGAAACTATTCATATGGTTCAACACAATCAAAAGTCTAATATGTTAATCAAACTAGATAATAAAAAAACATATGACATAGTAGATTGGAGGTTTTTATGTAAGTGTCTAGAAGCATTCAACTTTGATAAGCAATATATTAACCTGATTTTTAGTTTTATTTCCACGACTAGATTTTCTATCTTGGTAAATGGTTCCTTAGAAGGGTATTTTGAGTCCTCTAGAGGGTTGAGACAAGGAGATCCCATCTCCCTATTTATTTTCATCACTATGGAAGAAGCCTTTGGCAGATGCATAAGCAGGGATAAATCCATGGGACAAATTACAGGTATTAAAGTAACAAAAGGGGTTGATAATGTAACCCATCTTGACAATTTGATGATGACACGATGATCTTTAGTGAAGGAAGTAAACTGGATGCAAGTCCTTTTAGGAAAATTCTTGACCTATATGCTTCAACATCAAGGCAAGTGATCAATGATAATAAATAAAAAAAAAACTTCTTTAACACAGCTCAACAACAGGAGGTTGAACTTTGTCGAATTCTAGGCTTTAATAAAGGCAAATTCCCTAGTAAATACCTTGGTATACCATTACATAAGGGGAGCAAAGTTAATAAGCTGTGGGACCCAATTGTGACGAAAATTGAGAGGAAAATGGAATCTTGGAAAGGCAAGTGGTTATCCAATGTAGGTAAAGCTACATTGCTAAAGTTTATTTTATCAGTAGTTCCAACATTTCAGATGTCTTGTCTACCATTAATCCAAGGGGCTAAAGTTAAAATGGAGAAGAAAATGAGGACCATTTATTGGAAAGGGGTATCCAAGGATAGAAAATTAGCCCTTATTAACTGGGATAATATTTGTAGACCAGTGAGAACAAGTGATATAGGGCTTAGAAATCTAAGTTGGCAAAGCAAAGTTCTCAGGGCAAAATTAGTTTGGACTATGTATAAAGAACCAAATAGAAAATGGGCGAGAATTTTACAACATGTATTTGTGTGGAATAGATCTGAGTAGTATTTTTAGATCAACAAATTCCCCTAGAGGTTCTAAGGTTTGAAGGAATTTTATCCTGGAATGCAGGAAGCTGGTTTTGGATAAACTATCTTGGGACATAGCAGATGGCAGCGAAGCTTTATTTTGGAGGTACTCGTGGGGAGGATATGTAGCTTTGGATAGATACACCATATCCCCTAAAATAAAATAAGTATTATAGAATTCATGGGGTATGCACTTAAAAGATTGCATCGAATACCCTAATGAGGACCCTGCTTTAGGCTGGAAGTGGAAAGGCTTGGATAACATTCCACTTTCAGAAGGAGAAAAACGAGGGTTAAGAGATATCCTAACCACTAGAAACATTACCACCAAGAAAGGGGAGGACAAATTGATATGGGTAGGATCCAACTCAGGCGAGTATAAAGTTAAAGATGGGTACTCAGAGCTGATTAAAGCTCAATAATAGGAAAGGACAGAGCTACCAGTGCAACTTTGTTGGGATAAGGAATGTCTACCTAAAGCAGGTATGTTCCTTTGGGTTGCACTTCAAAAGAAAATATTAACAACAAAATGGTTCAAAAAACTCGTCTTTGAAGGCCCTTCTAGATGCACTTTGTGTGAAATAAGTGAGGAAACAGTTAATCGCTTACTTTTGAATTGTCCTTATTTCTCAGAGTGTTGGAATTGTCTTTGTAATAAGTTGAACTAGAAAACAACATTATCAAACGATATTTTAGAGGCTATGAAGGGCTGGCCATATATTTGCAAGGGTAGTCTTTACAAAGTCATATGGAAGATTCCTCCTTCTATTTTGGTATGGGAAATATGGAAGGAAAGGAACAAAAGACTATTCTAGGATAAGAAGATGGATGTTAATAACCTCACCAATAAAGTGGAAGCATTCATAATTGAAGTCACAAACAATAGGCTAAGAAGTGACATATTAGAGGACAGATCCTTCGTGGTTTGGGATAGTAAGATTAGGAAAGAATGGTATGGATTAATAATCCCCCCCAATATGGCAAATGAAGGAAGGTAAGCAAGAATCTTAGGGAACAATGTGTATGGTCTAAATCGGAATTTGGTTGGCACAAGCTCAATTTTGATTGGGCCTCTAGAGGCAACCCTGGAGTAGCAAGCATGGGGTGTATCATACACCTCTGGGATGGTTCCATATGTGTGAAATTAGCTAGACCTATTGATAAGACTACAAACAATTTGGACAAATTAGAGGTTGTCATTGAAGGATTATTACAATGCAAGGATTTAGGAATTAAAAAACTAGCTATAGAGGGCGATTCTCAAATTATCGTCAATACCTTAAAAACTAGGTAGACTCCGAATTAGAAACTCAATTCTAAATTGGGAAGAGCCTTAGATTTGATAGACCTCTTTGATGAAGTTCTGATTAATCATATCTATAGGGAAGGAAATGTGGAAATCGATAAGCTAGCCAATTTGGGTGCAGACGGTAACTACATTGAGGCTATAGGATGCTTGAATTGAGTTAGTTTGGCTTGGTGAGGTGTGTTTTCTACATCAGTATTTAAATTTAAATTCTATGGAATATTCCTTCTTTTGGTGGGTACATCTTCTATTATATCATCCAGTTCAAAATTTTTGGGTATCTATCGGACTAGGTAATTGGTAAGTATTTGAGGCAAAACCCATTGGGTAAGCATCAAAGGACAATAATTATAATATTTCGCATTTGGTGATATGTATTGGCACCGTAAGTTATAATCATTAGATGATAGTTATTTTTACTCATAGCATGCAAGTTGTGAAGCATCATTCTTAGGTTTCCCAATTATGGCTTTCAGGAAACTTCTAGATATAGATTTCCTTTTAATTGAAGCGGTAAGGATTCAGTAAACCACATTAGAAGCATGGAGTCTAATTTGAAGCTAATTTCTACAAACGATAATCGACTCATGGCTTTTAGGGGCGGAGTTAAGTCTGAATGATGGGGTATAATTTTATTGAAACTGGATGATTTGTCGGTTCACATTGTTCAAGAGATTATGGAAGTAGACTTATTCAACTATGAGCAGATTTATTATGTAAACTATGATATTTCAGTTACCTTTGTTGCTATTTTACTATTTGTAGGAATCCCTAAGGATGATACCAAACTGCTTTCTAGGAATGTGTTTAAGGAGGAATTTCTGGGTAACCTAGATTTAGCAGTAGATAGTGTGGACCGTAATCTCACCATTCTGTTTCCGGAGGACTATGGTGTGGAGCATAATAGAAACCCGAAGGTTGGAATTAAGAGGCGACCGCTGCTCAAAATTAAAGATCAAGAAGGTTTTGATCAAAGGAGGTAGAGTATATTGAGGAACATACATTTTTTGCTTAAATGGATTCATCTAAAGGAAGTGACAGAGAATAGATGGTGGTTGAACTATCTCATTGCAAAGGGATTTCAACTTCCAAAAGACATAGAAGAGGTGTAGGTAGAAAGAGTCCAGGTCCTCCCCCCAATTATCATCAAAGCCAGCTAGGTCAAAAGGGCAAGGAAAGATCAGGACTCTCCCATGAAGGAAGTTGGGTCGTCTTCTTCCCAGACCGAGGATATGGCCAGTGACTATGTTGATGGTAGTTTAATCGAGCTTGATTAGTATAGTTTAATCGAGCTTGATTAGTTTGATAATATTTGTTTTAGGATTCAAAGATATATGGTATGCAAGGGTGTATGTTAAGACTTATGGACAATATATGTATGCTGGTTATATATTACTAATATACAATGTTTAGATACTTATATCAAATGCATTGATTTTTTATGTTGACAATGTTGAATTATGCTTGTAATGTGGTTTTTTGGAAATTCTTGAAACATGGAGATGTGTTGGCCTTTATGTTCTGGTTTATCTTCAACATTATAGAACCAATATGGCATTAATAGTAAGTAATTAGTACTTACGCTCTTAATGATAAATGGTATATTGGTTTGAGTAAGGGTGAAACTGCATTTGGGCAGTGTCTTTAATTATGACTGGGTAAGATAGTTATTAGACTATGTTGAGTCTTGAATTAGCATTAAATGACAGTATGGTTGGTAAATATATGATTGAATTATCTAGAAGCATCAAGATTTCTCCTGTTTGCATTATATTTGCTCAGTTTTTAATGTCAGTCGGTAATATGTTAGCTTAGAAAGAATTCTTTGAGGTTTCTATGAGTTGATAACATTTTAAAAACTTAAGTTTACGAGTGAATTATAAAATCTGGAAGTCCCAATGGATTTTGGGGTCCAATGTTTTGTCAGTATTGAGTAACGCATAACTAGGTTATTATTGTGGATTATCATGTAGCAAAATATATGTTTTGGGTCTAATCTCATTGCCCTATGATGATAGGTTAGATGGAAGTTCTTAAGGAATAGGAGGTAAGCCTGCATGAGGTAAGTAAGTTTACAGGCAGAGGTATTTTACTTTTGGTGCTAGGCGACATTACTTATAGATTGGTATCCTATAGGTTTTTTGATTTGTCGAGATAGGATTTTCTAAGAAGGTCAATTATGGTCTTTTATGATGAGCCATTTTTTAGTATTGGTTTAAATATAGACATATTTGGTAGACAAACATATTTTCAATTTGAAATATACATGGAGAGGCTCTCTGTTATTCAAATGGATGCTTTATTGGTTGACAAGTATGTTTGATAATGACTGGTATGTTTTCCTCTACGAAGGTTATATATTTATTTTAAAGCAAAGTTAAACTTTCAATTATAAATATAGTTATGGATGGTTTTAGATGGTTTAGAAGTTATTTGGCTTTATGAATGGAATTGGTAAATTAATACATCTAACATGGTTATTTAGCTCTGTTTGAAGGTTCACATTATAGTTTGGGAATGCTCCAGAAGAGGTAATGCAAAGGTTTAAATTCCTTCCATTATATTTTATTATCAGATTTTGGCTTCGGCCTTTTATCAATAAAAAAAACAACAATAATTTTTTTGACATTTTACTTGGTTCCAAGATAAAAATGTATTTGAAGTGCATGCAAGTTTGAAAAATAGAAAGTTATTTACTATTGGAGATGGGTGGAGGAAGCTTAGTGAGAAACTATTTCTTGAGCTAGGATTTATAACACAAGTAAATTATATTGCCACACTTTAACAAGTCGCCTTGTTAGGTGAATTCTTGTCTCAATAAATGATTTTCATCAAACTTTTGGATAATATTTTGAAGCTTAGGATCTACCTCCAATTCTTGATCAACCTCTATGAATCAAGTTAGTACCATAACCAAAGTCCTAAAAACACTAACTTTTCCTCCTAACGTCACATGAAAGTGTGTAAATCACTATGTTATTTCATTTTAATTCAAAATTTCACAGTCATAGGCCAAGATCTATTCAGCCTAATGTTGTTCTAAGGAGGAGACTCATTGTTATAAGAAACAATTAAAGCTATTACTAATTTGAATTTGGAATTTACAGCCTAATAATTATAAACACCATTATTAAATAACACGTAAGGTGCCATAATCTCCATTTCATAGGTTTATTTAGCAAAATTACTCACAATCAATTGTTAGCTATCTAGTGAAATATAGTGGTTGAACCTCTTGCATCAAGAATGCTCCAATTCACGCCCTAATGTACAATATTACAAGACAAATACTTTTATAGATTTTAGAAAAAAGGTAGAACACAAAGTATCCTCGAGGACATGGAAAGCTTGTTTTACATCCTAATTCCAAACAAAGGAGTTTTTTTAGCAAGGTTATAACAATCTTATCATAATACTTGATAAATTTGTGGTAATATCCTATTATTCCTAAGAAATCCTAGAAACTCTTGTTGGATTGAGTTTAGAGCTAATATTGCATGGCCTCAATCTTTCTTGGATCATCTTACACATCTTCTTGTGAAATACAATAACCTAAATGCTCTACTTCTTAATACACCAAAGACATGTTTCAAGTGATTAGGAAAAAGAGAATGGAGACCCAAAAACCTTAAAAGTAGTTCAATGTAATTGACATGATTATGTAAAGTGGGAATGTAAACGAGAATGTTAGAAATACAAGAATGAACATGAAAATATCCACTAAATATTATACTCATTAAACTTTGAAATGTAAAGGAAGCATTGGTGAGAATAAAAAAAATCACTAAAAAATCATAGTGATCTCCATGGATGCAAAAATCCACTTTAGGAATATCTTTCTATTTGAGCCAATATTGATGGTAACTATAATGAAGGTTCATTTTCGTTAAAAAAAAAGGCTTTGCAAAGTTCATTTAATAAATCATTTATTATTGAAATGGGGTAGTTGTTCATGAAGACGAGTTTATTGAGCTTTAAAAAATCAGGACATGTCTTCCAACTTATATATTTCTTAAAAACCATCACCGTTATAAATGAACAAGGCATGTTGATAGGTTCATGTTTTGTCTTCTTTTCATATATGCATACCAAACTTTAGTTAAGCCTTTATGGGACTTATGCTACAGACTTTAGTTATAACTTTACTTCTTATGCTATTAAGACCTCATATGAGCACTTTCAATATGCTTATTTAATAGATATAAATATGATATATATGTTTATAATTACATGTGTGTGATCAATGCGAATAAATAATGTTATGAATTGCAACGTTGTGTGTACTCAATTGATATGCAACACTCTAATCAAACCAAATGTGGATGTTCTTAAAGTTGATATTGTGTAAGTTCTTGCAACCAAAGGTAGAATTGGCTTTGAATTAGTCAAAAGCGGTTCTAGGCACTCCAAGCTATTGAAGAGTGTCACTCAAGCGTGGGATTCTTCCATAACATTACCAACTACTTGTGGCATGTTATTTAATAGTCTATTATGATGTTTGAGTGTATATTTATGCCTTGGACTGGTTGTGAATTTAGGTCCTAATAGGACTCTTAGATAGTTTATGCTTCTTTATTCGTTCAATGAATCTCTCTCAATATGCAGGGATTGACAGCTAGTTGTGAATTGAGTCGTGCATTTGAGGATTTAAACGAGTCCACTTGTAATTTAAAAAGGTTAACAACGTTATGACTATTGTAACATCTTTTTTTTTTGATACTAGTCTATAAGAAAAGCATGTATACTTGTAACGTACAAATACCATGCATTTTTTGAATTAGTTATTTGATTCCATGATGTTCTAAATTAGTGCTTACCGAAGGGGGCCCATTTGAGGTAACAATACTCTTAGTTTCATATATGCATATAGTCTAGCTAGATCTTTTAGTTTAGTTCACTATTAGATCTCATATAGTAGTTGTATAGTGTTTTAACCACTTGTTGGTTTCTTGTAGCAATGTTATCTCGATCCATTAAATAGTGTAAGTGTGAATTGAAAAATATCCTTGGTATGATTACTTTGGTTAGGATTACTTATTATCATGTTTTTCTTCCATTGCACTTGTTCTTTATTTGACATTTCATTATCACTTGTAATAGTCTATATCAATTTTTTTCTTGTACTTCAATCTTTGCATTTAACATAGGATAACAACCTAGAATAAACTCATAATGCACATACCATGCTATCCCATTTCAAGTTGTACAACCCCTAGTTTGAAAAGTAAATGGAGTCTCTAAACCATTAAGGATTGCTTTGTTTTGATGATTATCCCTAAGTTGTGAAGCTCCTTTAACTAGCCCTAAATCTTAATTAGAACTAGAAGGCTCAAAATTTTTGGCACTGTTGTTGGGGATGGTGTTAAATTATGATGTTATTTAGGTTGTTTCATAAATTTCATACTTTTTAAGGAACATAATTCATTGCTTCCAGTTTGTAGGATCTTTAGATTTTGAACAAGCCTCAAAAGTTCTAACTAACCCCGTGATGGTATGCTAGAACAAGAACCACATTTCTTGCATGCGAAGAAAAAGGGATCTTTGTGCAAGGTTTCTTCCCAGTATTGATACCTTGGTTTTGGGTTTACAAATTGTGTGTTGTAAATTATATATAAAACCCTTCAATTGATTAAAGAAGGTTGGATTATTAGTGTAAATATTATAGTGAAATGTCTATGCTTTTTTGGTGTGAGAATTCCAACCAAACTTGTGCAGTTTGAATGAATAAATTTCAGATTTTAATATTTCTAGTCTATGTTAATTGTTCAAGCAACTTTATTAAATGGTATTTTTGATTGTTTGGTGATTCAATTGCAAAGGACAACCTCACTAGATCAAATTTCAAAGGGCTCATTAGGGATTTTGTCTTGTATGTGCACATGGGTATGGCCATGTAGATGAATTTTGAAACTCATATTCCAAAAATGAGATTGTTTTAGTAGTTGGGAAGATAGTTAAAAAATTTCGCACGGTTTCTAGCTTGAAGTGCCAAAAAAACTAGTGATCGCCTTTAATACAATCCACATATATTCCCATTGATTTTCCCTACATGGATAAGACCTAGCCTTTTGTAACCTTGGAGTGAGTTTTCCTCACTTTTCAAGAGAGGATATCCATCTTTGGATCAACTTCCAATTAGAGGTAGCAAAAGAAGAGGAATATTTTGCCCACATTTGGGAAAAGAAACTCGAAAAAAATGAAACAACAGTTAACTGTGAGTCAAAACAATGAATAAATGGGTTATTTTCTTCAGTTTTGGATACCCAAATCTATCATTTACCTTTTGTACAAGTCTTACAGAGTCTTAGATTTAGTTTTGGAGTAGTTTTATGTTGTTTATTTGCAGTTTTCAATAAATTTTGACCCAAATTTCACCCAAAACCCTAATTTTGGGTTTGCAAATTGGGTCTTGTAAATTCTATATAGACCCTTCATTTGATTTAAGAAAGAGTTGGATTATTAATGCAAACATTATAGTAAAATATATATGATTTTTTTTGTGTGAGAATTTCTACCAAACTTGTGAAGTTTGAATGAATAAAGTTCAAATTTCAATATTTATAACATGTGTTAATTGTTCAAACAACTTTATTAAATGATATTCTTGATCTTGCAAAGGATAACTTGGCTAAATCAAATTTCGAAGAGCTTATTAGGGATTTCCTCCTATATGTGTGCATGGGTATGGCCATACAGTTAAACGAATTTTAAAAATCATTATTTTAATCTATTCATTTAATGATTGTATCATGTTTCCATGAATTGCGTTAACCTAATTTGTGCTAATGTGATTTCTTTTGATGTGGTCTAATTGTCACACACGTTGAATGATCATATTAGTAACATTTCAATCTCTTTTTTGGGATCTTTTCTAGCTTAGATATGTATGAACAAATTAATAACACCAAACCTACTCTAACGATTCATTCTATCTATAAATGAAATAAGCTACAAAAGGATAAAGGGTTTTGGAAAATGAAAGTAAATAACTGGAAATTTAAGCTATGGGACAATGTTAATTAAATGAGCATTCAATGCATGTGATGATTAGGCCAAATCAAAATAAACCACATTAGCATAAATTAGATTAACACCATTCATGAAAACATGATGCAATCATTTGAGGAACAAAACAATGATTTTCAAAATTCATCTAACTATATAGCCATACCCATGCACACATGCAAGATAAAGTTTCTAATAAGCCTTTTGAAATTCGATTTAGGTAAGTTAACCTTTCCAATTGAATCACCAAAGGATCAACAATACCCTTTTATAAAAATGTTTGAACAATTAACATAGGCTAGGAATATTGAAATCTAAACTTTACTCATTCAAATTTCACAAGTTTGGCGAAAATTCTCACACCTATTGCATAAATATTTCTAATATTAAATAGTTTTATGGGGCTTAAAACTAATGACAAAAACTTTGAAATTGATTTAGTTATCATTAATGCCAATCTTTAACTCAAATTAAATGGAAATGTTGGTTAAATTATGAATATCAAAAAGTAAAACACCACAGTAGGGCTCTATCTAAAGGAACATGAAAAATCCAAAATGAGATTTCAAAGGTAGAATGCTTTAGTAATGGAACATAAATGTTTGTTGGTTGATAGTAATTACATGAATCAATGAAAATATCTATGAGTATGGATGCCACTGTGTCCAATTTATTTTAACTAAAGACACAACTTTCTCTCAACTCAAAATAATGTTGAATAATAATGCATAAATACATATCCAATGGCTTGAGGATGACACCAAACATAATATAAAATTATATTAGGAAGATGGACCTGAAAATTGGTTTGATATCCTACATCCAGATACAACACAAAATGTTCCTAAATTGAAATTTACTCTTTCAACTTAATCCGATAGTGAAGATACTAGTTGGTTGTAGAATCTGACTTACTAGAATCAATGTAGAAATAAATTGGAATCGCCTTGAAAGCATTGTAATCTGTTGGGTTTACTAGTTGTCGACTCTAGACAAATTGGCACTCTTATGAACCCACAATTAGTTGATGCAAATTCTAATCCTTTTGCAGAGAAGAGGCTACTAAATTGCAACGCAAAAACAAGGCTTGCAAGTGTATGTGTGGAAGCTACTTGTAGCTGCATTGTTATATTCTATGCCTCTTAAACAAAGGTTATCAAAAAATCATTCCCAACAGTAATTCCATGTAACTCTATTGCATTCAATGCGATAAGATTTGTCCACATTTTTGAATATTGCTAAAACAAATGGGTGGATCCGATTGGGTCTATTTGTCCTTGCAATAAAGAAGATAAGATTTCTTATATACTCTTAGATTTTTCCAAAATTTCATTTTCCATGTCTTGTTCGATAGAACTATAGAAACAAATAATTTGTTTGAAAGAGAAGGAAAAAAATGAGCAGTATAAATCAATTAAAAAAAGAAACAATTTTATTTAAATTTTTAATATATATAAAATAAAACTATAAAAATGTGATAAATTCAATAACATGATTGATCAACTATAAATTAATTACATATCCAATATATGCCCAAAAATCAAATAAAACCAATAAAACATCATCACATTATCATAAAATCCATTTTAGATCATATTCATATAATATTTCCAACTGGATCTCTGATTGCATTTAATGTAAGCAATCTAATTATGAAAGCAATCATATTATTTCTTTTTAATGAGACTATTTAATGGAAAGCCACTAGTCACCTCCGTTAATCATGTGTCCCTGCTATCTACAAGCATAAGGAGTTGACCTTGTTGATAATGAAAACAAATTCACTTTTTTAAAGCGAAGGGAGGGCATTCGGTAACGATCGGTTTTTAAAAAGGAAAAGAGAGAAAAGAATTACAGAAAATGAAGAAAGTCAAGGCGCATTTGCATTTTGAAAAAACCGACAAATGGATTGGTATATCTTAAACAACAATTACGTAGCACCCCTACTCAAAAATAGGGTTTACGACTTGACCAGTCTTCGCGAACAATCTAATCTCGCTTGAATCCAGTTTTCTGTCCTTCACCTATTTTACGTATATAGGCGGGCATACAGACGATACAGACAGTATTTTTGAAAGTTTTATTTTTTCAGAGGGTGGAGAAGAAGCGGTCTTAACACCTTAAATCAAGATTTAACAGCTAATTTGCAGGGTTTCTGCAATGGGTGACGCACTTGATCTTTCTCCCACGGACACGCCTGAGTCGCCTGGTTCTCCCTACTCCATGTCGCCCTCCGACTCTCCCAGGCGCAATGGCTTAATCTACGAGCCTTCAGGCAAGTAGCTGAGATTTGTTTTCATCCGTTTTTTTCAAATTTATATCTTGTGTTCTCTTGTTTGTGTTTCGTGCGAAATCACATTAGGATCACTGTATAATAGTCTGCTCAATGTACAAGCGGGAGAGTGTGGAAGTGGTAAACTGGAGTTGGTGTTTGGCTTTGGAAATCGGATGTAATGGTATTTTAGGATTTAGGGTATGAGTACATGGCGGCCAACGGGGTCTAGTAGATCTGTTTTGTTCTTCTTCTTTAGAGACTATCCAAGACTGAAATTGTAAGGGCGGGATTTGATTCTGTTAGGGTGGTTTTGGTTCTTTTTTTTTGAAATTTATAAACCCTAAGTGGCCTTTGAGCGTTTTGGAGGTTAGGGGGGGTTAGATTAGACGTTAAATTGACGTATTTGCTTCTGCATTTGTTGAAACATGTCGTAATCGAATAGCTGTCGGATCAGAATTTCAGTTTTGATGTGATTTATTTGGGGTACAATTTATATTGGCCAAAACCCAATAAAATCACCTCAATTCATTATAAACTTCTTCATTTTGCATCTCATTTTACTCTTGCAGGTGCTGCAAGCAGACTTTTATATGTTAAAACGTGGATGCCCTGCGTACTGTCTGAGTTTCATTTTCTTTATTTTTAAGGTTTATATTATGGATTGGCAATTGTCCTTTAGAATCACTGGAATTGTTGGCATGGAGATGAGGAGTTTTCTTGAGATCCTTGCCTCTTGTCATGACCACATTCTTTGTGCAAATTGGTTGTTCTGAACTTCTGAGACAATGTTGGTTTGGGACTTGGTGAGTTTCTAAGACGCTTTCTTGTCATGCTCATTTACTTGATAAAAATTGGCTGTTCTGATTCAGCCCTTGTAGTATGGATGACCCAATGAGATTTTTAGAGTCAGCATCTCTATGATAAACATTGACAGATCTATAAATTAATCTTTCCTTTTGTTTGCTGTTTGTGTGGTTTGAGAAATGACACATTGATCCAAGGTCTGAGGGTGACTTGGGGACAGCACACCTATATTGAATTAAAAGTGTTGAACAAAAGCCAATAAAAGAATGAGAGAGTACGAATAACAATACTCAGTTTGTAGACAAGGAGAGTATAAGAGCAAGTAGAAGTAGAACACCATGCTAGAACTGTAGTGCAAATTTGTATTGTGCTGAACAGCTAAGCCTAGGGCCAACATTGGTGTATTGCGAAATTTTACAGAAGAGCTGCATATAGTAGAGTTGACATTCTTAGAGCTGTGGCATAGAATAAGAGTAGTTAGGGTTTCATGGTTTGATCACATGTGCTTGGGAAGATTTTTAAGCTTGTGGTGAAGGTGACCCATGCATGGGATACCACTGTTATAGCTAAGATGATTATAGTGCTGGATCCTCTAGGAACTACCTGTCCTTCCTTGAAAAATAATGGTTCCCTATGCGACAAGTTGCAAAAGATGATGTGGAAACTTGTTGTCAACTTGGGCTTTAGGGAACCATTCCCCTTAAAAAGGATCTCAAACTTCTTTAATGATCTTGTAGATATGAATCTTTTTGATGTGTTTAACCCCTATGTCATTGGGTACATCCAAAATCTACATACCCAACTTGGACATGTTTAGGGCTAGGTCTAGGATGGTTTCTTGGGAGTCTATCCTAGTACATCCCATATCACCTAGGTACATTGTAGGTATACCTAAAATGTCAAAACAAAACCTAAATGCAACCTTAAAACACAAACACTCCTACTAGCCCTCCAAATTTTCAAAACTCTCTGTTTGTCATTGCTTAGGTTTTCTGTTGAGCGTTGAAGGATTGTGAAGGCATTTTTGATAGGATCAAAGAAATTTCATCAAGGAGGTTAATCATTCTAGAATTTTTTAAAATTTATTTCCAAGCTTCCTATATTTAAAAAAAACAATTTGTTGTTTTTGATATGTGAATGTGGACATAGGGGTCTATGTGCTTTGGTTAAATGGGCAAACTTGCAAAGAAAATCATTGTTTTCAATGATGCAAAATTGGCAAACAAAGAGTACAACCTTGAAAACTAAAACTTTCAATTCCAAAAGCAAATTAGTGTTTGATACAAATAATGAACTCCCATTGGAGCTTTCCATAGAGTTATCATTCAAAATCCAAATTCCTTGGTAGAAAGGAAATGGCTTTTATGTATCCTTCACCTTATCATGCCTTGCTTCTGAGAGCAAATTCCTGATGTTGTTAAGTAGGGTGCAAAATCACCAAGTGAGTCCACCGTGATCCCCTTTGTAGCAACCCTTAGTATCCTTCCAATGTTTGTTGAATAGGAAGCCTCTTCTATGCTAATATGTTACTTCAATTTCTTGAACTGGCTTGAACATCATACTTTGCAATGGCAAGGAAAGAAATAATTTTCTTTAAATTATTAAAATATGTCTATAATAAACTATAGAAATGTATTAAACTAAATAACATGATTGATCAACTAAAAAATTAATTACATCCAATGAATACATTGTTAATTTTAGTAATCAGACTGAGAGTAAATAACAGGAACTGAGAATGCAACACATTATAGCATAAGAGCAACACACAAGAACATAGCAGTACCCTGGGAAAACCTCCCTCTTGGTGGAAAAAAAACCCAGCAACACTACTCAGATCTGATTATATTAATGTCAGAATGTAACTAATTACAAGTACACCCACCTAGGGCTTGAGAAAATCAACTTATCTGAAAAGTTCTGATCAGAACTTGACCAAATCCCAATCACATATAGGGCAGTCTCTGGGGCAGATATCCATTGCTCAGAATTTACCACCAAGTAGGGAATACTTGATCAGAGGTCTCCAGAGTTGCACATTGGATGAACTCACTCAACTGAGATGACATTCGCTGCCGATGTCCAATGTCTGATCGCTGCTCTGCTGATTGCTTGTCTTCTTAAGGATTTTGCAGATCTCAAGATATGGTTGCTCTCCTTCAATATATATTTGCTGAGCCTTGGATAGATTCACTGACCTCCAAGTAAGATTTGCTGATATTGCAAAAGGACTCGCTGATCTTCAAGATAATTCAAATCTATGTGAAAGGCTTCAACTTGCCTTGACTTTATATGAGTTACAATGCCTTAACTTTGCTAGGTCGGCCATATGAAAATTCCCGCCAAAATATAAACAAATAATTTCATTTTACAAGTTAAAAGTATAGGTCATGACCTATTTACAAGTTACATAATTTTGGTGCCGAGCCATATTTTACATAATGTTTACACATTATACATGCAAGTCACAACACGTTACATATGTATTAACATAAATCGCCCAAATAGGGCCTAGTCAACATGATGACAAATTGCTAAGGCTAAAAGGCCAATTTAGAGAGCTAGGTCGGCCCAAGCTAGGAATCTGACCTAGCTATAAATCAACATACATAAATTAATTACATCCAATGGGACTAATAAAACATCATCTCATTATCACAAAATCTATTTTAGATCATATACATATAATATATCCAACTCAACTTGGATATCTCATTGCATTTAATGTAAGCAATATAATTATGAAAGCAATTATATTGTTTCTTTTTAATGAGACTATTCAATTTTGAGTTGAAAAGAAAGAAATAATTTTGTTTAAATTATTATAAATATGTATATAATAAACTAGAGAAATGTAATAAATTCAATAACAAGATTGATCAACTAAAAAATTAACTACATCCAATGAATACATAAATTAATTGCATCCAATGGAACTATATAAATGGCTTTTTTAGTATCCAAATTCCTTAGTAGAAAGGAAATAGCTTTTACAGTAGCGTTCACCTTATCATGCCTTGCTTCTAAGAGCAAATTCTCGCTGTTGCTAAGTAGTGTGCAAAATCCCTGATTGAGTCCACTGTGATCCCCGTTTGTAGCAACCCTTAGTATCCTTGCAATGTTTGTTAAATAGGGGAAGTCTATTCCATGGTAATATATTAGTTACATTCCTTGAACTGGCTTGAACATCATACTCTGCAATGGCACTTGTAATGTTTGAAAGATATTCCTTGTAGACATAAATTTTTGCCATTGTCTCAACCAACCCAACATCCAACATGAATTTCATTATATTAGAAATGAAGATCAAAACAACCTCACTCTTGTGTCTCTATTTTGGATATTCTAACAATTTATTTTTGCAAATCACTTTCTTGATAGCACTTTAAACAAGTGTAGAGTCAATCATGAGGGCCTCCCACAATGTCTCCAGCTCAAATCGAGCCAGATTCTCCTATTCCCATTTATTTGGCATCAAATGGATCATCCATTTCCTTGTTCTATGTAGTACCTAGCCTAAACTCCATGATCACGAAAGGGCTCCCAATGACGATTGCTCAAACTCCTACAAAGAGAGTTATAAAATAACTACAACATGCAACCATCTTTGACAAAATCTCCTATGTTATGCTCCATCTCCAACAATGCTAGTAATCAAAGAAAGCTTGTTCCTTAATGTATCTTGAGAGAAAGAAGTTGAAATCTCCAAACCTTCTATTCTTAGCTTAGTTGTCAAATTTATTAGATCATTTTCTTCTAGCCGTTCATATGTCTGAACTAACTCAAAAAGTGGGAGCTTAAGTACCTTTGCCAATCTAGTCCAAACTTATTCCTTTCTTTGGAACACGTCTTGTCAAATTCTTGTGGCTTATTGTGCATTCCAAACAAGTTCCCATACTTGGCTCAAGTTGTCCCAACAAGTGATCTTCTTAGTGATGACCAATCTTGTGTCCCCTTCTTCTAGATAGCATGTATTATGATCATTAATGCCATATTGTCTAGCTAGGGAGAGCTATCAAACTTGTGCTTGGGCTTCCACTTTGTGGTTTGTTCTCCAATCCAACTTTAAAAAAGTTGGCTTGATTGATGAACTCTACGAGTCTCAAATCACACATGCTACACTTGATAGTTCCAATTTTCCTATATAAGCCCTTGAAATTGAGTTTGAAATATCTAGTCAGAGGAGGTTCCCACTTAACTTGGGTTCTATCTTTTTTTGTGGCTTTGACATCCACAACCTCATGAGTAGAGGTAGCCTAACGTGTTTCTAGGTAGCCAAGGTTGGAGTGAGGCAATCAACGACAACTTCCTCAGAAAGAGGGATAAATATATCACCAGGAAATGATACATTATTGCTGAGATGATTCACAAATGTACAATAGCCTTGATTAAATAGGCAAGAGCGTGAGAGAAGAGAGAACAAGATATGGACATATGTCTCAATCATATGTGAGGGTCGGTAAAGTACAACTATTGACAGTTACCTGGCTACAAAATGCAAGGTCACTAATATTTTTTTATGGTACCTAGGTTGGACTTAAGCATGAGTAAATAATATTTACTCCAACACCCTCCCAAGTGCAACTTAGGGAGAATTATTATGCAAGATTACTATGTGAATGCAATATATGAGTCTTGACAACTAGGCCATGTTAGGTACTCATGCACAACTAATCTCCTACAAATGGAGAAAAGGAGAAAACCTCATGGGACAAAACTCCTCTCCAAAAAAGAGATATGCAAATGAAGATAAATGATAGGATGAGTGATGAATGGAGGTCTCAACATCAATACCCCTCAAGAACTATATCCATCATGAGAATCCAAATGATGTACCCCCTATAAGAGGGAAAGTGAGAGACTATGTAGCCCACCCATAGTGAATAATCTCCAAGGCAAAACATAATCCAATGCATACAAACAACTTGTCACTCTTTAGAAAGAAACAGAACAATATATAGATGCATGTATGCTTCAGCAAATAACTTGATTGAGTGATGATGGTGGCAAGAGGAGGATGGTGTGGTGGTAGTTGCACATTGCACACACCACTCGATATACGGCAACCTAACAATATTGACCACCAAATATTCTCCACCCAAAAATAGATTAGTCATCACCAAAATGTAAGAGTGCCAAAATCATTTTGGACATGGCATAAAAGAGATACAACACAAACGGAAATATGTTATATCGCTTTCAAAGAATACATGGACGGATAAGAATGGCAGCCACAAGATATAAATCCTCCACTAAACATTTTTTGACTTGCAAACAAATAAGGCTTACTGCCAATGAAGAAATGCCACACAATGAATTCGATGCACCCCAACAATCCTCAACCAACGATATAAAAAACCTCAAACTAAATGATATACGACACAATTGATATATATATATCACCACCCATATCTGCTTCCAAGTGAATTTGAACCGATGCACAATGGCTTGGATTAATGAGAAGACACATGGAAGAGTATTATGCCAACAAAGCGATGTGAGGTACAATGATAGGTAAGCTGATATTGAAAGGCGTTGACCAGAGATGGAAGGACCAGTGGGATTGAAGTTGACGCTTTAGGGAAAAAAACTTGGTGTGACAACCACCAAAGCACTGTTTAGACAATAATGAGGACTGAAGATGCCAACATAAGAAGTCTTTGAAAATGATGCACCTTCCAGCCAATAGAACATGCAGACTCCAAAAAATATTACGATGCCTCCAATATTATATACCAACCAATAAAGCATACCTTTGTCACCAATAAAAAAAGATATGACACGATAAGACTCAACACCACCAATGTTGCTTGTGAGGGAGGGAGGATGTAATAGATTGTCTAAAACGTAGCCAATAAATGATGTAGCTATTGCCGTGGTTATACTCCCCAACAAATAAAACACAACCAATAGAAAATTAAAGCAAAAAGCGCTAATGATAATACGGCTTCTCTATGGAAACATCTAAAACAAACAACGCAACCAATCAAAAAGAATGAAGCTGGTTACTAATAGAGCTCGAATAGGACAAAATATGTAGTCTGTAGCAATCGTGGGAAATGGATGATGGGCCCACAAATAGACTGGAGAAAATATTGATGCAATTGCAAGTAACCAAGAGGAAAGATTGAAACAGATTGGGCGGTGCCAAACGAAATGGCGCAAATATATCACCAATCTGCAGACTTTGGGGGCCCTGACCAAATTGGTGAAGGGTCTTAGACTGGAAAGAAGAGCAGATTGAAAGGCTTTGATACCACGTTGGAGTTTGCAACCTCCCAAGCCAAGTTCACGATTACAACTGCTTCCATAGAATCAGAGAGAAAAATATTTCACCAAGAAAGATAAATGATATTGCTGAGATGATTTACAAATGTACAATAGCCTTGATTAAATAGGCAAGAGTGTGAGAGAAGAGAGCACAAGGTATGGACATGTGTCTCAATTATATGCGAAAGTAGGTAGGGTAGGTAAAGTACAACTATTGACAACTGCTTGGCTACAAATTTGCAAGGTAACTGATATTCTCCTAAATGCAAAATATTAAATAATGATGCCTAAGTTGGACTTGAGCATGAGTAAATAATATTTACTCCATTAACTAGCACATGCTTATCCCAATTGGAGATTATTTTTGGAGGATTGCATAGCGCTAACCATCACCAGTTTTCAAAATGGACATTGATAGAGGCATGCACTAGTCATGATAAACATTTAATTACAAAGGGACAATGTATCAAGAGGCAATCGATAGATTTCATTGGCTTTGTCACACATCACACATTTGTAGTCATTTTCTAGCCCCTGCTTTCTTAATTGATCCTTAGTGAGAGTTCTCTTATGTAGAGCTAGCCAAGAAAAAATGTGTGCCTTTGGAAGACATGCCTTGTCCCACATATGGTAGCTGACCAATCAATTGCTGCCTCCAAATTTTGAGATAAAAGGTACCCATGTTAGAGTATGCTTCGGTTGTGGCTCCTGCCCAATAGATAGTGTCACCATTATTACCATGTTCATCTGCTTGAGGACTTTTGCCAATTTGTGAGAATCCCCCTCTAGGTAAGGCACCCCTTTGTTGAACCCTTCCTCTCAATGAGGTCCCCTTTTTTTTCTTTTTCTTTATTCACAGTTTTCTTGATATGCTTGTTAGTTTACCTATTCAAACCAAACACCTTCAAGTGCTTAAGCTCTCTATTTGCATGATCTTCAATGGCCACTCATATTGTGAATTGGTGATGATCTCTTCTTTTTGTTTGGCAGTGGTGGGATGTCATTTCTATACTCTATCCTTGCAAGGAATCTTTCTCCTTTTTTGTTTAAAATTACATCAATATATGAGACTATTTTAATCAACCTCTGTTGTCCAATACACTCCATTCAACCCCTCATTATCCTGAAGCATCGGGATAAGCACAAATTAGGAAAAGTAATATAATGTTTATGTGAAGAGGAAAAGATGGTATAAAAATGAATAGCTGGTTGATAAAAACTATCAAGGATCCACAAACCAAAACCCTATACAATGTTGTGAGTGAAATGTGCCCCATGTGAAAATGTACCTCATGCCTTGTCAGAAAGAAATTAGAATCAATGATCTTTACAATTTTCTTAGATTGTTTATTTATATATTTTCAAAGAGAACTATTTTTGCGTTTTGTTTTCTTAATAGTCATTTGCTTAGATCAGTTAATTATTTATCTTCAAAGAGCACGTGTGATTGCAACATTTGTTTCTTATCACTCTCTGTATTTTCTTTTCAGAAGACGGGAACAAATCATCGTCTTGTATTAGGTTTCTCGTATCAAATGCAGCAGCAGGATCGGTAATTGGAAAGGGTGGTGCAACTGTAAGTGATTTCCAGACACAGTCAGGAGCTAGGATCCAGCTGTCACGTACTCATGAATATTTCCCTGGTACAACAGATAGGATAGTGTCAGTAACTGGAACAATCAATGAAGTGCTTGTTGCAGCCAATCTTATTCTTGCAAAACTATTGAATGAGGTAAAGAGTTGAAAAATTCCCAAATCTTATGTTGATCTTCAATTTGGAGATATTCATGCTCTGCACATTTATGAATGTGAGTTTTGTGTATTGCCTTTAAATGAGGATATTTATGAAATACCTTTTTGGACAGGCTGAGGATACCAATGATGCAGATGAGAAGACAGGTCAAGTTAGACTTATTCTTCCTAATTCTGTATGTGGCGGCATAATTGGCAAGGGGGGAGCTACAATTAAGTATGTCTTTTTTCAAGTACTATTAAGAATGTTATACACAATTTTATAATTGGAGCATGCATGTTCCTAAACTTGAATATGGCTAAAAGTTTGCTTTCACAATGCACATTGTATTGTATGTTACCAGTGTATATTCTTAGGTTCTAAAATTTCTATATTGTAATGATATCCAGCATTGAAATTTATTGTTCATGCATTTAGAATTTTAATATGGATGTGCCTAGTTCTAAATGTACCCAAAATATTCCTTTCACCAGGCTTAGTGTATTAAGTTGCTTGCAATTTTATCCCCATTTTGTATATACATAGGTTTAATTGTATTATATGTAAAATTTTCTGATTTATAATCATATTCATAATGTTTAAGTCTTTCTCATGCCCATCTAAGGTCCCGATTCTATGAATGTGATGGTCAAATGTTCATGCACTACCTGTTGAATTCAGTATACCTTAATACTAATTATACACCACATTTCATTTTGGGTAATTTTCTTTCTATATTTGCATAAATGCAGCAAATGTGTGTGCATTGTTAGAATATGTATCTTGGACAGTTTTCTACAGCAGTTCTAGTTAGGGTGCAGCTTTAATAGCTGTTAAAAAAGATTGTAGTTTAGCCTGAGTTCCAGCTTTAGATATCTATCAAATAAAGACTGGAGTTCAAGTCCTCAGTGGCAGCTGGGTTTGAGTGAAGTCATCTCCAGTTTAGTATAGTCTTGTTTAATGTTTAACTGGGATAGACTGTCTTGTTTAAATGAGATGCAGCACATATTCCAAGAGACACTTAACTGTCTCTTGGAGTGCGCTATCTTGTCCCAAAATGTGGATTATGTAGATCATGCAGATCTTGTGTTTGTATGCTCCTTTCCAGATCTATAAATTGAAAATGCAGAGGCGTGGTTTAGTAATGAGAAGTTTAAAATTTTTTGTAGCAGATTTATGTACATACTCAGTGAAAATTGTGATGATGTTTTGAGAATCATTCAATGGTATTTGTTAATTGTTTTGTTTAGCATAAGTTAATTAGATTCTTGCATCTGAGATAAAGTGTATTAGGATAGGTATTAGTTTCAGTTTCATTCTGGTAGAAACTAGATACCAAGTGCAGAATCTGTTGCTCAATATAAAAAAAAAGATTGCAGAATCTGTTGCTCAATATAAAAATAAAAAAAGATTGCAGAATCTGTTTGCCATGATTTAGAAAACTTATCATGGTATTAGAAAAGTTTACTGAAACCTTCTAGAAATCCTTGATTGGATAGTAGGGCTGTTACCTGTGAGAGGAGCTGTTGGAAGTTTTCAGGGGTTAGATACCTTGTTCCACACTTGATGAAAGCACAGTGGACATGATAATTTTTTTGTTTGTTAGGTTGTCTTTTTTTTTATTTAGAGGATAATGCAATTCAACGATATGCCCACCTTTAGTCTTAGATAGGAATACAAATCGGAAGGTTCCTCTATCTTTGTCCTGTGGAAATGTGGGATACAAATCGAAATATCAGATCCATGAGACTTTGTTGTGAATTTAGTTGCAAAGCCTATCAATTCCACATTATTGGCAGATCATAAGAAGAAGATGGCTAAGACTAAACATGTTGTTAATGGCTACAATTTCACAATTGCTACATGAACCTTGAACTGGAACAGTATCTCCTAAATGTGACAGGAAGTAAACAGAGCAACTATTGATAATCTATGTGTTGATGATTTATAGCTTCAGTCGGATAAAATTAAATGTTAAATTGGCCTTAAGGCCTTCAACATTTAATAATATATATATCATTCTAATCACTAATATGCACATTGCTTTCATTAATTATTTATGTTTAGTTAGCATGTATTATGTCTTGTTTGCCTATCGGTGATTACGCATCGCACCCCCTCATTTGGTATGCCACCCCGATTGAGGTCACAACCCCTCACCGAAATTGAACGAGTATTTATCTTCTATCGGGGGCAATTGCTAGGCGTGTGGTTGTGAGAGACCAATACTGATCGGACATATACGTCATAGGAGAGGCTGATGTAAATTTAGTGTATACGATATAGAGGGTTATGCTGTTCTCTTCTAACACATATATATCTGTTTGTGGTCTGCAGAAAATAGACATGTGAAGTCAGGATATTACAATTGCTGTGTAATTTATAAAGATCATTTGCTGTGCATCTTCACCCAGCAATTTATATATAAGCAAATTGATTATACTAGAAGGATCAAGTGACTAAAGGAGGAATTAATAACCTCAACACTATGTGTTAGGCAGAAGAAATGAACTAATGCATGTCATCTGATTGTGCATTTTGAAATAGTCAGTAAATCAGGAAAACAACCTGAAATGATTGTCTCATTTTGGCAATATATAGAAGAATGATTACAACTTATTGACTTCAAGGATTTGATGACACACCCTCTTTAGAGGACAAATTCCCCACCAATCCGTTTTGCCAGACGACCCCCAACTCCCCTGATTAGTCTCCCCTTTCTCACCATTGCACACACCATTTTCCTCCACCGCTTTCCAAATGCCCCTAACTGCCACAAACTGAATCTCGCAATAGGAAGACAATTAGAGGTGAGAGATCTTGGATCCTCCTCCAACAAACATGGCGAAGGAGATTCCCCAAACTTAGGCAACATGTTGAATGAGGTAAGAAAAGATGAAATGGACACCAAATTACTGGAGGCCAAAAATTGGGAACAAAGAAAGCGGGAACGAACACAACAACAAAAACAAGAAAACCAAAACAACGGGACTGATCCTCTTGCATCTGGGTAACTCGAAGACAAAAGAAATTATAAGCTCCAGCTGATGAGGTCATCAATGGAATGACCAAATTTGGAGGTCTCAAATGTAGACAACCAAGAAGCATTCTCCAAAGGACGATCCTTCCATTTCGCCAAATACCCAAAGTACTCCTTTCCGCGGGTCTTCTTCAAAAGTTGTTTCTCCAAAATACACTCAATATCCAGTGGAGTTGGCTTGGTCACGTGCTGTTTCCCAATGGATTTCATCTCTACCTCTATTGTACCTTCATCTTGAACACCCTTGTAGTGATACGAATCAGCTACGTTGAAGATAGGGGAAATACCCATGCCTGGAGGAAGGTTGTTCTCATAGGCATTGGCTGAAAACTTTTTGAGAATTTTGCAGGGACCTATCTTTTTCATTTTGAGTTTGTTGTATTCACCCATAGGAAATCTTTCTTTCCTAAGATGATCCAAAAGAAGATCACCCAACTGAAAATGAACTTCTCTCCTCTTCTTATCAGCATATTGTTTGTATTGCCGATTACTGCCTTCAATGTTCATTTTAACCTCCTCATGAAGGTCATGAATAACTCTGGCAAATTCTTCTCCATATGCACTTCTCTTCAAATGACCAAGATCTCTGAGTTCAAATACACCATTGGGATGCATGCCATAGACAATATAGAATGGGCTGAAACTTGTACTCCTGTTTGGAGAATCATTATAAGCAAACTCAGCCTGTGCTAAGGCCATGTCGCAATTTCCAGGTGTGTTTCCGATAAGACACCTCAACATATTACCTAGACTTCTGTTGACTACCTCAGTTTGGCCATCCGTTTGGGGATCATAAGATGAATTGAAACTAAGATGTGTTCCCAACTTCTTCCAAAGTGTTCTCTAAAAGTGTCCTACAAACTTCATGCCTCTATCTGATATGCTAGTCCTGGGTATACCATGTAATCTCATCACTTATTTGAAAAACAAATTAGCAATATTTGTTGCATCACTAGTCTTTTTGCAAGGAACAAATGAACCATTTTAGAGAACCTATCGACAATTACAAATATAGAATCATTGCGTATTTGAGTCCTAAGGAAACCCATAACAAAATCCATACTTACAGTATCCCATGGTCTAGATGGAAGTGGTAATGGTTGGTACAAACCAATGTTTTGACTGCTCCCCCTTGCATGTTGACATACTCTGGACCACTCCAGATACTTCCTGACATCAGGATGCATCCTTGGCAAATAATAATGTGTACTTAATTGTATGTAAGTCTTATCCCGTCCAAAATGTCCTGCTAATTTACCACAATGTTTTTTCTTCCGGAGATTCTCTCACATTGACCCCCTAGGTATTCACAAATGATTGCCTTTGAACAAAAAACCTTCTTGCAACATAAAATCAATCTATAGTCCTCTGTCCACGCTGATAGGATTGCTGTAAGCCTCAGATACCTCTTTGAAATCAAGATCATCCACATATAGTTCCTTCAAGCTCTCAAACTCAGTTTCATGTAACAACAAACTTCTTTGAATCAAATGCATGAACCACCTTATTTGCTTGCCCAATCTCATGTTTCAACACAAATTAAAACTTTGAAGGTATTCCACCCATTTTGCATGCCTGTGATTCAGTTTCTGCTGGCTGTTAAGGAATTGTAGTGCATGGTTATTTGTGTAGACAACAAACTCCTTGGGAAGCAAGTAATGTCTCCATTTCTTCAAAGATTGTACCAACACACAAAATTCAAGGTCATAGGCTGAATATTTCCTCTTAGCATCATTTAGTTTTTCACTGAGTAAACAACTGGTTTTCCTTCCTGACTAAGAACAACCCCTATTGCTAAGCCACTAGCATCACATTCAACTTGGACTACTTTGCTAAAAACAGGTAATACAAGTATAGGCTGTTTGGTTACTCTTTGTTTGAGAAATTTGAAACTCCTTTCAGCCTCTTTAGTCCATTCAAATTGCTTTTCGTAACCATTGATTGTTTCAAGTATAGGAGCAACTATATGATTGAAATTCTTAATAAATTTTCTATAGAAACTGACAAGTCCATGAAAACTCCTTACATCAGATGCTCTCTTGGGTGTAGGCCAATCAATAATGGCTTGAATCTTCTCCTTATCCATTTTCAATCCATTCCTTACTACAAAACCCAAATAAGCCAATATGATCTTCATAAACACACACTTTTTGACATCGATCAGTAGCCTTAAGTGCTGTAGATGTTTTTACTTAGACCTGCTAAAAACAAGTATATCATCAAGATACACTATAACAAATTTCCTTAGAAATGGTTTAAAGACTTCATTTATAAGACTCATAAAAGTGCCAGGTGCATTCGTGATCCCAAAGGGCATGATCAGCCATCCATAAAGTCCATCAGTAGTTTTAAACACTGTCTTCCCCTCATCCCTAGGTCGGTTCTTAATCTGATGATAGCCACTTTTCAAATCAATCTTTAAAAACTACATAGAACCACTTAAACAGTGCATCAAGTCATCCATTCTTGGAATAGGAAACCTATATCTGACACTAATCTTATTAATGGCTCTGGAATCCGTACACATTCTCCATTCACCTTCTCTTTTAGGTACTAGGACTGTAGGAACAACACAAGGGTTAAGATTTTCTCTTATCAATCCTTTCTCAAGTAAATCTCCAACCCGTTTCTTTATCTCCTCATTCTCCCTAGGAGTCAATATGTATGCAGCCTTGTTTGGAAGGCTAGCTCCTAGAATCAAATCCATGTGGTAACAAACACTTCTCATGGGAGGCAACTCAGTAGGCAAATCAGCTACCACAATGCCCATGTTCTTCTATATATCCTATATCTCCTTAGGTAATCCATCCAACTTTGTAGAGGTAAGCACAGCCTTGGCTTTTCGTACCAAAGCAAATCCAACTTCTTCATTCTTCATTGTATGTAGAAATTCTTTTCCACTCACTTACATTACCTTGCTGCTGCTGCTACCACTTCTGTTCTCTTATTGTTCTTACAAGGGTAACAAGGTATGCTTGATACCATAGTTCCCAGACTCGGACTCGGCTCTTACTCGGCAAGGCTGACTCTACTCGCGACTCGGCTCGGACTCGGCAACGACTCGGCAAAATAAGAAAACCCTTGAAATTTAGAGATTTTTAACGATTTAAAACTTGTTTCATACACCCATTATTGAATTAAGCTTAAAGACACTATAACATCATCAAATAGAAGCTAATTTGATCACATACATAAACATACATCCATCACATGCGTAGAAATGTAAATTGTAGTTGAAGGAATTAGAAAACATAGATATATAGAGTTATAAATGTTAGTCCAATATATATAAAATCCATGACTTCAAATGTTCCCAAACATATATGTAACTCTAAAGTGTAAACAAAAACAAGTCTATGGCTCAGGCTCTGGCTCAGCCTCGTCTATCTGCCTCCTAGAAAGGCGTTTAAGGTAGGTCCTGGATGACTGAGTAGCCATAGTCTTTGCCTGTGATGTGCCAGTCTGAGTAGCCATAGGTGTTGTGCCTGATCGTGCTCTATCCTCCTCCTTTGCCATAGCCACAACCTCAGCCTTTCTGTCTGCCTGGTCAACACACTCAAGGTCCTCATTAGTGAAGACTGGATCGGTGGACTCAGTGAGCCAGTCAGACTGTAGTGTTGCCCCAATGTGATTTGTGCAAGCTTTTTACCTCTTCCTCTCAGCTGGTTGCAAAACTATGGCTTCCTATTTTTCCAGTGTTCCACGGGCGTTGGGGACAAGGGGACACGTTTCCAGGATGGGGGGACCAAGGGCCTAAGTTTGGGGACGGCAAGGGGACGGCGACGGGGGGGTGGCGGGGTGGTGGTGCTGATATAGTTATACATATACATATAGTACTTGAAAAACTAGTTTTGAAAAGATGTATGACACTATTACAATATAAGAATTACATTGTCAAATGAGACTCTAGGAAATTTGAAATACTAAATCTAAATACCAATTACCAAGATTTCTAAGTTGTGTTGTTATATGGAGCCTAATCAGACTCGTAGGTTAGATTTTCCCTACTTCTATCGGCGTGGTTTCCCCCTATATTTTTCAACGGGGGTTTGGGGGCAGCGCCCCCAAGTTGGGGTCAAGGGGCAACGCCCCTTGCGCGTTCCCTGTCGCAATACAGGGCGGGGTCGAGGGGCAGCGCCCCGCGAGGCCAAAAAATCATTAAAAAATGTTATGTTTTTTTTTTGTTTTTTTTACTGCACTGTTTTAAGTGACTCTGGCCGGGTCATGACCCTTAGACTCAGCGAGTCAGGGAGTGACTCGCTAACTCGGCGAGTCAGGCGAGTCACGCCCCTTGACCCGTCTGAGCCCCGGTCAAGGTCACCGTGACCCGGCAGGGGTCACCCGGCCACCCGGCCCGTTGACTCGCGTGACTCGCCGCGAGTCACGGAACTCTGCTTGATACCATCCTTCTCAAAAGTATAAGTTTTATTTCTTTCACCGTGTATGGCTTTCTGGTCAAATTGCCAAGGTCTACCAAGCAACATGTGACACACATCCATGAGCATGATGTCACACATGACACTATCTTTATACCTACCTATACGAAATTCTACTAAGGCCTGTTCATCCACCATCCATTGATGCTCCTTTTGTAACCAATAAACTTTGTAAGGGGTAGGCTTGATTAGTTCTCTTTAGTCCTAGTTTGTTCACCATGTCAATAGCCACAATATTATCAGTACTACCGTTGTCTATAATAAGTTTGCAGTACTTACCTTTAGCCTTTGACCTTAAATGTGTTGTTCTTTTCTGGAATAGTTTTATAATTTTTTGGTCCACTTTCAATATTCTCACATTCTGTAGCTAGTTCAATGAAAGAGTTTCTATAATTATTCTAATTATCATCTTAATATCTGAAAAGCTCATTTTTCTACTTTGCCTCAAAGAAATATCCACAAAACCATGCAAGGGTTTCAACAAGCAAAGTGGTTCTTTGCTGATGCAGTTGATGCCAAAGGGGAAATCGATTTTTGGATTAATGCTTCCCTAATTAGGTTTCAAATTATGCTATTGCAGGATCTCTTTTCGTTTTTTCTCTCTAAGGATGAGAGAAAACTTATCGTAAATTACAGATCTTGCGAATTTCCAACTCTTGGTTATGTTGTTGAGAGTTACTGGGATAACTCACTTTTTGAATTAAAGGCAAAAACATATCCTCGTTCAAGTTTTGCGACTTGTGATAATATCAGATAAGCGCAAAGGAAGTTGAATTGTGAAATAGATCTTCATGGAAAACAATTCCCAAGAAAGTTAGAAGTTGCAAAGACCAAGGCACTAGCAGACTTAGGTATGACTTGAGGAGTTTTGTAAGGCAATATGGATAGCCAAGTTAAGTTATTTGAAAACAAGAAAGACATTGTTGCTAAGAAACCATCAATCGGAGCTAGCAACAAATAGATAGTTAATGAAATGCATCGTATTTCCAAGATTGATTGGGGATCCAGGTAACTTTAGAAAGATTCAATCAAGAATAATTTCATAATTTGAATTAGACGAGAGGGGTTGAATGAAGAATTGGTTAATGAAAAAACCTACTTTTGCAACATATTAGAAAACTGTCATCCATCAACAATTTCATTAAGCTAGGTGTGGTCTTGGTTGGTACACTTGGTTATTATCATAAGTATGCAGTATTATGCTGGACATGAAAAGGCTCACACCGACTATCCCATTACTAAACTTCACCAAATGATGAGCCCTGCAAATAGACCTCTGCTTGATAAGGTGAGAAAGAATGTACTTTATGTCATGTATCTGGTAAAGAATATTATAATGAGTTCATGTATGTGCCATTTCCTATTGAGAGTCATCTTGAACATGATCATCCCAATTTTGGGAAGGACAGACCGTCAAGCCGCCGCCACAAATACAAATAACAATATTAATAACCAAACTGTGGGTCCCTTGTTAAAGTATACTGATATCTAAAAGGTGGTGCATGGCAACTAAATTAGGGGTTTTGTTCTTACATTTGCGATCCCTCTGAAATATATATTTAAAGATTAAATTGTAATTAATTAAAAAGGACAAAGGGCAATGAATGAAGGGTTGTGTCTATTGGAGATGTAAGGGCAATATTTGTGATGAAAAGTTGTGGCTTCCTCAAACATGGCATATAAAAGGGAGATCGTTTCATTGTGGAGAGGACACCGGTAAAGAATAAATATTTTATAAATTTGCAAGTATATAATACAGGCAAAGAGGACAAAAACCCTCCAAGATAAATTGAGAGCTTTAAGGGGAAACCACTTAAATTCTCTTTGCAAGTTAAGGACAAAAACCCTTAATTGCCATTATTGAGTTAGGGACAAAAACCTTTGATACCTTGAACTAACATAATAGGGTTGCATAGCATAATCATATGATACCTTTTGATCTTGAAAGAAAATCATTTAACACCCTCTCAAGACAAGGTGTGGAATCAATCAGTATGATGCCATATGATCATTATAATAAAAGGTCTCATCCCAAACATGTGTGGAACATAATAAA
Source organism: Cryptomeria japonica (assembly GCF_030272615.1). NCBI lineage: Eukaryota > Viridiplantae > Streptophyta > Pinopsida > Cupressales > Cupressaceae > Cryptomeria > Cryptomeria japonica. The sequence continues at coordinate 349,064,572 of NC_081405.1, read as the reverse complement.
ACCAATAGATCTCAATGGTCCATGAATAATCATTTATTATAATGGTTGAAATAACTCAATTTACAATGTTTCCAAAGGCCCAACAATGAAAGCTACTAATAACACGATGACATGAGAGCCCAATATACCTTCCAATATGCATTCTTTGGATCTATCTGGCCCCAATGGTGGTTCAACACTACACTATCATGTGGAAGTCTTAGGCCCACCTGTATATACTAGAAGATGGTCAATTGGGTGGCAAACACAAGAAGCACAACAAGGGATATATCAGAGTGCACGTGTCAATCAAGTAGATAAAAAGAATATCAAACAAACATACATAAAAAGGGTTCTACAACACCATTAATGCACATACAAGGTTCCTCAACACACATTTGATACAAAACCTGATGAGGCAATAGTAGGAGGGTTCTTGACATAAACCAATGAGTGTCAATGCTATGGCAGGACAAACATGAAGGTTGTTGAGTAGTATTCCTGTTAATGATAGGGGTACTTAACAACATACACCAATCTCAATGAGTTGCGATATGCCCTATCCATCTATTGTGACGTTTTCACACATCGCCCCATTGCAAATAGGGACCCCCACTTTTTTCTTGCTTTTTAGGTTAGATTTTGAGTCTTTCAGCTATCAACCTTTCATTTCGAAGAAGTGTAGTATCCCAAGTGTCTATGATGTGATCAAGATTAATCTCGCTCTTTAGGATGAGACCTCTCCCAGCACTACCAGTGGGTGCCCAAGCCCCGTTGCTTCCTGTCCACCTCACTACCTATTATCTTCCCCCATTTCCTAACTTCATCCATTTCCTTAATTGTCTTCCTTTCTATCCTACGCTAACCTATCCCCTAACACCCTTCCTATCCTTTATTTACCCTACCTTCCATTACCATCACTTCCTACTAATCTTAAACCTACCTATCCACTACACCTCACTACCTACACCTTATATCCTAAACTACCCTCCTATCTTCACTAACCCCTTCCTCTAGCCTATCCCTTGTATCTCCCAATCTCCCATCACCCTTCCATCCTACCCCTTTCTTTATCCTACCCATCCTAACCTATCATCTACCCCTATCTTAATTTCTACACCCTACACCCAACCTCTTATTAACTCCTTATAACCTGCAGCCCCTATACCCCTATTTCTAAACCCCTTACCACCTACCGTCACCCTTACCTTTTCTTTATTCCTTTTAAGTCCCATCGTCATCCCCTTATTTCGCCATATCCCCCCTCCATCCATCTCACTCTTTATTTCCAGCATTTCCACCCCCACTTACGTGGCATTACTTGGGCCCCATTTCAGATTTAAAATATGGAGAATTTAAATTTTTTTAGAAAATCTCTTTGCTGGCCCCATAATAGACATCAACATGGAGAATTAAAAGTGAATTCTATGTGTTGATTCAACAATTTGCATGATCTCTACTCCTCAATTTGATTTTCATGTTGTTTAGATGAATGGAAGGCTTTGTATGATTAATGGTGAAATTCATATTTCCATACTACTAGCGGTTTGTTGATTGCAAACTTGCCTTGTGTGGTCATCTGGAATCATTTAGCTAAAGTTTAACTTCAATTATCATTCTTCATTGATATGCATCAACTTGATGGTGTCCATGCTTGTGGTGATGATTTGAAAATCATAAAGCTATCCTTAGAAGATTGCACTAACGTTGTGGAGATGTTCGTTGCATGTCGAAGCAAGACTTAGTTAGAATTTCATCAAAGATCATCCATTGCTCCTACATTCCTTGAGTTAGAATTAGATCTCTCCTAACCCTTATTCTTTTTTCCTTTTTTTAAATCAAATCAAGTGAAATCCCACATTCCAGCAATCATTTGAGCATTCAGGTGTTCAACGTAAGTCCCCTCGCTGGTACAACAAATCACATCAATACCATTGAAGCTATCCAACAAGTCAAGACCTGACATAAAAGAACCTTTAAGTCATCTCAAGTGATCCTTATGCGAATCTTCAGCATTTGAGAGTCTTTACTCAAGAGAGGATAGAGTATTCAATAGTTTATTTTGTGTTCGATAGTGCATCAAAACACCATCCAAGTGATGAATCCTATTAAGTTATTCAATGCGTGTTGAAGGTTAAATTTAATTATGTGTCTGATGTGATCCCCAATAAATTTAGTCATTAAGTTATTTAAAGTTTGAACTCTCATTTGGCTTGGTTCATGAGTTCCTTTTAAATTTATTCCAGTGGTGGGAGGCCACGTCATTATTCTAAACCTCATTCTTAATTGCCAAACATACCAAATTATAAGGTGGTTGTGGCATGTAAACCGCTGCAAAAAGTCATGACACTATATATATATATATATACACACACACACACGCAAAAGACTCTCATTTGCCTTGGTTCATGAGTTCCTTTTAAATTTATTCCAGTGGTGGGGGGCCACATCATTATTCTAAACCTCATTCTTAATTGCCAAACATACCAAATTATAAGGTCGTTGTGGCATGTAAATCGCTGCAAAAAGTCATGACACTATATATATATATATATAAATATATATATATATATACAAAAAGTCATGACAATGACAACTCCATAGGGGGATACTACATGTCCCACAAAATAAAGTAAGCTAACAAGGTTTGAATTAAAATTTTATTTTCTAAAAAATTCAAACGCCATGAAGGATCTTATGACCTACAGTTTCCAAAATCCAAAATACTCAAAATAATGAAATTTCAAGCATCCCCTGAGAAGCATGAAATGCACAAAAGCATTCTTTCTACTCAATATGAATCTTGTACAATTTAACCACAATATGAACTTAATTTTGCATTTTTTCAAATTTAATGAAATCTGCAACAAGAAATTGAATCTAAAGCTAATCTTATGAATTCAAATTTCAAAACAAACCCTATTCAAGGGGAGTTGTATGCAACTCACCTTTGTGGGCATGGCTAATGAAGGAATTCATTTTAAGATTGCATAAATAAAACAAAAGAGAATAGCCTTAATGAAAGCTACCCCAACGAAAGAAGGCTTCTTTTGGAAGCAAGTACACACTAACAATCTTCATCCAATATCAAAGCAACTCCAAGCTTCACAAGTTCCAAGCATAAGAGAAGAGGATAGAGGTTTTCTTCATTTGAAACCAAAAAGAAACACTTGTTCAAAAAATACCCTTCTTTTTGTTTTTGTTCAAAAAATCCCTAAACCCTTTTCTATTTTTCCATCCTTCCACATTTGAACTAGCTGTTTTTAAAAACGGCTATTTTGCAAAAGATCTCTATGCAACACTAAAGGTAATTCATTTCAACCAACTAATACTTAATATATTAATATATTTCCATTAACTTTTTTATATCAATTTAATTTTAACCACCTAAAGGATTTTATTAATGTAAATCGGTCGAACACATTATGATTTCTTTTCCATATGCAATAAAATATAGCACAAGACCTTTTCACCAAGGCAAAAATTAAAGAACGTTCTTGATCAAAAACTATAAGGGCACTGTTTCAAACATCATAGTTTTACTTGTTAGTCCTTGTATTATGTGTACCAAAATCAAATTTCCATCTTGCCCAAGATTTGCTAGGTGTCAGAGGCGCTTTGCTAATGTAAATCCTTCAACCCTGTTCCTCATCTATCTTGTACATGTTGGTAGTATTATTACAAACTAAGATTTTCATTTTTTCATGGAGATTGAATATATGATAGTTTGATTTTATAATTTTTTTTCATCACAAGATTATTTATTTAAAATATTGTCAAAATTTGTTTGTGTGATCTCCATAAGAAGCTTTCCAGCAGAGGGCATCTTATGGTGCTGGAGAATGGTGATTGCCACATGGGTGAAAAAATAGATGCTTTAATTCATTTTTGAAAGTGATGCCATGATTCAACATTTCCAGTTTGGTTTGTAAATACCAACTGGGAGTTGTCATTTGCAAGACAATTTTTCTGCGTCTAGTTTCCCTTAATCCTAGGTGCCTTGAGCATATTAAAATTAGTTTATGTTGTGTGATCCCATGTCTCTTTAATATTTTCTACAAACATTACAAAAAGTGTATGTATATAAGGTTGTAATAAAATTGATTTTCAGATAAAATAGTGTTCATGAATGTTAATAATGTACACATTCAAAATTAGGATTAACAAATGTCAAAAGATATAACACATTCAAAATAAGGATCAAGACATGTCAAAAGATTAGATAATCATCAAAGGCTTACATTGTGAAATTAATTAGCTGAAATTGAACTAATATGAGTTACTTAACTTGCAAAACTGTTTTCTTTGAAAGGAATATGAGCTACCAGAAGAGTTTAAATCCTTTGTGATGAATAATTTGTCGACAGGTGGATTCATGGTGCAGGTTATGCTTTGATCCTTTTGATTCTTCTGGCTGTCCTTTTGGCAAGGTTGTTAATAGACTTTAGAAGTCTTCAGGTAATATCTAGTCATCATGTCTTGACAGATATATTAGAAGGCAGCTTTTGATGTGGCTTACCATGAAGCTCTAATGAGAAAATTGAGGCTGCCAGGTTTCTATTGAATATCCTTCCATCTGATCTCGTATCAAAGTTCCTTCCATCTGATCTCGTATCAAAGTTCTGAAATCAAGAAAGATATGAGGGTCCTGTGACTTTCTTTAGTTGTATTACCAGGTGTAAGGCAGGGTGCTTTGTCCTTCCCATTCTCTTCAACATATTTTAAATATAGTTTCCAGGAAGCTCCATTATAGGAAGGAGGACTGCATCTTTGTTCCCATACACACAATTTCTGGTGATTATATTTACATATAATAAAGCTATTGCCTTATTAATTTATTTGTGGAACTTAATTCGATTGACATCCCTGTCCCTGTATCAGTATCATTGCATCTCTTTGTAACTATGGGAGTCAGATAAATCATGCTGTGAAGATTCACCTGGTGGTAGAGTCAGAGTCTTGGGTTTCCCACAATTCCTTTTCATTTAAGTCTTCACAAATGATCTAGTTTCTGTAGAATCTATTGTAGACGTCAAGGAGACACTGAAAAGTATTCACATAATGTACTAACAAGTTTTAGGTTTTGGTTATTTTTAATGGCCAATATGAACTTAGGGACAGATTTTAGATTAGTGATAGCAAGATTTGGGTGTGTGCTAGTTATAAATAATTGGAATTGAAGTCATCTTTTGAGATATCAAAGCGAATGATTTTCGAAGGAATGGTTGGGATGTGACAAGGTGTCAGATTTTATTTCAATGGCCATTTCTTGGCATAGATAGGTTTATCAATTTGGTCCAAAGCTAAAAGCATTGGTGGATTTGGTACTCAATTTTGGGTTTGCATTTGTGGTCATGGTTGTGTAGATTTTAGACCTTAGGTATGTTAATCAGACTTAGATAATTAACTATGCTCTAGTTTGTAATCAGATTCACAGTATTTTAATAGACCAGCAGAAATTAAATATGCCCTAGATTGTAATCAGATTTGCAGTATTTAATTAGTCAACATAAATCAGAAATAAAAACAGTAGACAACAGGCATACCCCGGGAGAACCTCTAATGAGGAAAAACCCAGCATGAAAGACCCACAGGTCAGATTATATATTCTCCTCTTAAAATGCACAATTACAATACTTAGCTCCTTTGTATCAGATCTGATCTGTGTAGCAGATCTGCTCTTTCATGTTCTTCAAGATGCGCAACATCACCTAGGTTATCTTGCACCAATTCGCATAAGTCTGAATTAGTTCACCTTCTTCCTTGTTAAATTCGCACTTGATAAGCAGAGCTGTTTTTCATTCGCATAGGTGAAGAATGAATGAATATGTCTTAACTTGCAATTTGTCACTTATTTATATATACATCTTTTATTCCTTGAAATGCAAGTCGGCCTCCTTGGGTTTTGGCGCTAATATTAAATGGTGAGTATAGCGTGGTATTTGTTTGTGCATAAGATAGGGTCACGTTACCCTAGGATAGGACCCGGTCCTAAATGGGGTTCGAATGTTGCCTTAAGGCAATCTGAACCCATATAAACCTAGTTACAATCAACACTCCCTTTTAACTAGGGAGGAGGAGAATACATAATCTGAACCTTTAAGTTCCATCTAGCACACAAGCATAGAATGGATCTAGCACACAAGCATAGAATTACATCTTCCACCTAGCACACAAGCATAGGATGGTTCTAGCACACAAGCATAGAAAGTGTAATACACCAGTGGGTCTTTACATTATTACAATTATCCATCTAACACACAAGCATAGATTGGATGTAATTCATTCTTGCACACAAGAAAAGAATGACTCAAAGTGCTACCAATAGTCACTGAGATTGAAGCTCCCTCTCAATCAGGGTTCCGTTTTCCATGACACCAAGTCTATTTCTGAAGTACTCGAACTTCACTCTGGATAAAGGTTTGGTGAGGATGTCAGCAATCTGTTCATCTGTGCTAATGTACTTTAGATGAATGGCACCTCTCTGCACCATATCCCGAATGTAATGATAGTGTGTTTCCACATGCTTGGACCGATCATGAAATACAAGATTTACTGACATCTTTATACAGCTTTGATTATCACAATGAATGGTGGTAGGATCATTGACTTGACCAAATAATCCAACAAGGAGCTTACGAAGCCACACTGCTTCTCTGGATGCAACAAATGCGGCAATGTACTCAGCTTCTGCAGTGCTTAATGCTACCGAAGATTGCTTTCTGCATGCCCAAGAGATCACTGCGGAGCCCAAGTTGAAGTAGATGCCTGAAGTGCTTTTCCTGTCCTTGACACTTCCTGCCCATAACCAATCGTGCCACGTAGGTATCTTAGAATGTGCTTGGCAGCGACCAGGTGAATATGTTTAGGTGAGCTCATGAACTGATTGAGAGCATTCACAGCATAACAAATATCTAGCCTAGTATTGACTAGGTACATCAGGGAGCCAATCAACTGCCTGTACTCAGAGGGATCTGCAAAATCCGAGTTAGCTGCAGAAACACTTAACTTCTTTAAGTTAGATTCCATAGGAGTACGCATAGGTTTACAATCTATCATTCTAAATCTTTTCAAAATATCAATAGTGTATTTTCCCTGACTTAAAAAGATTTCATTAGCTCTTTGCCATACTTCTAACCCTAGGAAGTAGTGCATTAGCCCCAAATCCTTCATTTCAAATTCTGAGGCTAATTCCTTTTTACATCTTATGATTAATTTATTTTCACTCGCGAGAAATAAATCATCTACATACAAAACTAAAATAAGCATCTCATCATTATAAACTTTCAAGTAAATGTTAGCATCAACATCATTCTTGGAAAACCCTAAACTTAGTAAGTACTTATCAATTCTTTCATACCAAGCGCGAGGAGCCTGTTTGAGCCCATATAAAGCTTTCTTCAACCTGCAAACATGAGAATCTCTTTTATGGATTACATAGCCTTCTGGTTGCTCAATATAGACTTCCTCCTCAATGACACCATTAAGGAAGGCTGTCTTAACGTCCATTTGATGCAACTCCCAACCTTTGGCTGCAACAATAGCTATTATAGACCTAATAGAGGTATATCTAGCAACAGGAGCAAAGGTTTCTTCATAATCTATTCCTTCCTTTTGAGAAAAACCACGTGCTACAAACCTAGCTTTATATTTTTCAATACTACCATCAACATTATGTTTAATTTTAAACAACCATTTAGAGGAAACGACAGACTTACCTTTGGGTCTGGGTACAATGTCCCATACATCATTCTTGATGATAGACCCATACTCTTCATCCATGGCTAATTTCCAAGCATGATGGGGCATAGCTTCACCGATATTGTGGGGTTCAGACTCAATTATATTGCACATCACAGAAATGTAGTTGGCGTGATTTTGGAAACTCTTGCTATTTCTGAAGGCTCCTCTGGGAGCAGCAAACCCTTCAACATCTTGAATCGTATTTCTAACCCAGAGTGGTCTCTTCTTTCAGATCACAATATCCTGAGATATATCGGTAGATTGCATGGGTTCTGATGAGTCATTCTGAACTTCCTGATCTGGAAGATCAGTAGACTCCTCCTGTAACTCAGGGTTAGCATCAACAATTGAATCTTGTTTTTCCATCACCATATCATCATTGTTGATTAACGAACCTTAAGATCTTTTGAAAGCAATATCTTCTTCAAAAGTTACATCTCTACTTACCTCAACATACCTTTGACCTGAAATGTAGATCCTGAAGGCTTTGGAAGATTCGCTGTATCCTACTAGGATGCCTTTCTTTCCAGATGGATCCAGCTTGGTTCGTTTTTCTTTAGGCACATGAACATACACAGGGATTCCGAATATCCTTAGGTGACTGATGTCTGGTTTGATTCCTGAAAAGGCTTCTTCAGATGTCACCTCCTTCAGGACTCGATGAGGACATCTATTCTGAATATAAATTGCGGTTTTGGATGCTTCTGCCCATAGAAAAGGTTGCAAGTCCTGATCATGTATAATGGCTCTTGCAGCTTCAACAATGGTCCTGTTCTTTCTTTCAACAACTCCATTTTGCTGAGGGTTGTAGGGAACACAAAACTCCCTCTTAATTCCTGCTTTAACACAAAAGTCATAGAAGCTACTTGAGGTGTATTCACCTCCATTGTCGGACCTCAAACATTTAATTTGATTTCCTGTAGTATTTTCAACTAAGGCTTTGAATTCTTTAAATCTGTTTAGGACTTCTTTAGACTCTTTAGTTTTAAGAAAATAGATCCATGTTTTCCTAGAGAAATCATCTATGAAGATAACATAATATAGGAAACCGCTAGGAGATGCTACTGGCATAGGACCACATAAATCTGAATGAATAAGCTCTAACCTTTCTTTAGCCCTACTATCGCTTTTATGAAAGGGATTCTTTACATTCTTACCCATTGCACAACCTTTACAAGCATCATCATGAGATAAACTGAGTTTAGGCATACCTTTGACCATTTTACCGAGAGTGGGAAGAGCTTGAAAGTGAAGATGACCCAATCTTCTATGCCATAGCTCGCATGATTCAGGGGTCTCATGAATGAGAGCTTGAATTGGATTAGCTGCAAGCTTATATAAACTATCACATCTATTTCCAATAATACGAGGAGATTTGAAGTTAGATTTCTTAGACCAAGCTAGTACTTTACCTTCAGAAAATGCTATTTGCAAACTCTTATCTTCTAAAGCCGAAATGGAAATGAGATTTGTTTTAATATCGAGTACAAATAGAATATCACAGAGTTGTAAGGAAATACCAGAATCTAGTTTTAAAGAGGTAGTGCCAGAACCTTTTACCGAGTATCGAGCATCATCACCGATTACTACATGAAGATTGGTGTCTTTTTCAATCAGATCTGAGAGATGCTCACGAAATCCTGAGATGTGCCTGGAGGCACCACTGTCAAGTATCCACGTATTGCTGTCCGTAGGAACATTGCTGGAAAGAGCAGAGATAAGAAGGTAGTCTTCACTTTGTTCGGCAACTTCATTTAAGTTAGCTTCCCTTTCCTTTGGGTCATTCTGACAATCTCTGGCATAGTGACCATACTTGTCACATCTGAAGCAATGAATGTGAGAGGAATCTCTTGACTTTTTCCTTGGATCATAGGAGGAGGATCTAAAATCTTTGCTCCTCTTTTCTTTCTTCCAATGACCACCTTTCCTAGATTTAGATAAGAGAACATGATTATCTTTGAGAGAGTTCTTGAGTTTTCCTCTTACCTTAATTCGAGATTCCTCTTCGATGCAATCAGTTTGAAGACGCTCAAAGTTGGGACGATCGACTCTTCCACCAATGCTACGAATGAATGGTTCCCATTCATCAGGTAGACCATTTAATGCAATCATAACAATTTCTTTATCTGAGATTTGGCAATCAAGAGTGCTTAGCTTGTCCTTTAGTTCATTGATCTTCATGAAGTAGGCTATGATTGAGTCTTCTTCTTTCATTTTCATGTGTAGAAGTTGCTGTCTTAGGGCAAGAGCCTTGCTGAGATTGTTGACTTCGTAGATCCCTTCCAAGTGTTTGATCATTTCTCTGGCAGATGTAAACTTTGATATGACAGTGACAAGATGATTCTTGACAGACTCAATTATGATCCTTCTAGCCTTGAGGGAATCTTTCTTGAACAGTTTCAGCTCTTCAGCATCTTCTGGAGGAGACAGCCTTTCTTCTTCTACAAATTTCAATAAGTCATTTTCTTCAAGGATCAACAGAATACGAACTTTCCAAGCAGCAAAGTCAATGGCTCCCTCAAGCCTATCTTCAACCTTCAAACCTGACATCTTTAATCTGAAAACAACCAACAGCTATATGCAACAATTGATTTGCGAAAATCAGAAGTTAATAACACCTTAGCTCTAATACTATGTAGATTTTAGACCTTAGTTATGTTAATCAGACTTAGATAATTAACTATGCCCTAGTTTGTAATCAGATTCACAGTATTTTAATAGACCAGCAGAAATTAAATATGCCCTAGATTGTAATCAGATTTGCAGTATTTAATTAGTCAACATAAATCAGAAATAAAAACAGTAGACAACAGGCATACCTTGGGAAAACCTCTAATGAGGAAAAACCCAACATGAAAGACCCACAGGTCAGATTATATATTCTCCTCTTAAAACGCACAATTACAATACTTAGCTCCTTTGTATCAGATCTGATCTGTGTAGCAGATCTGCTCTTTCATGTTCTTCAAGATGCGCAACATCACCTAGGTTATCTTGCACCAATTCGCATAAGTCTGAATTAGTTCGCCTTCTTGTTAAATTCGCACTTGATAAGCAGAGCTGTTTTTCATTCCCATAGGTGAAGAATGAATGAATATGTCTTAACTTGCAATTTGTCACTTATTTATATATACATCTTTTATTCCTTGAAATGCAAGTCGGCCTCCTTGGGTTTTGGCGCTAATATTAAATGGTGAGTATAGCGTGGTATTTGTTTGTGCATAAGATAGGGTCACGTTACCCTAGGATAGGACCCGGTCCTAAATGGGGTTCGGATGTTGCCTTAAGGTAATCCGAACCCATATAAACCTAGTTACAATCAACAGGTTGATGTTGATATAAAGCCTTCTGTGCAACAAGTGGCAGTTTAGAAGAGGTGTATGTTATCAAAAGCATTAGCTTGACATTCCTGCAAAGAGATTTGAACATATGTAAGATGCCTAGTCTACAATTTAAGGAAATTGTCATAGCATATTTAATACTATTTCTAAAAAATGCAGCGTTTGAGTTGCTCAATCAAGATACCGAGTCTAGATTTTGGGGAGAATTGGATTTGAATGCATAAGTAACTCAACACCAATATACCTTTGGTTAAGGATGGCAGTGTAAATGTAAGAGTAGAGTTTTAATGTAAGTGGAGTGTACACTTGTGTGTGGTAGGTGTCAGTTGGGTTGTGGTGAGGGTATGGGATGCATGGTATGAGTTGTAATGTAAATGGAGTGTAATTTGGAGTCCAGATTTTAGTGTTGGTGTTGGCTTTCTTCTTCTTCTAATCATGGAGTGTACCAGTGTAATGACCACTTTCTACCCAAGCGAACATCACTAAAAAGTAACAACAATTTTTTTTTTTAAAGCATTCACATACTACATCAATATGAAACGGTTATGACTGCACACTATTACATAATAAATTATGATTTACAAAACTCAGCGAACAAACCTATCACCCCATACCTGAGATTTCTCTACCCGGTATAGTACATGTGTCAACTTGCCGCATGATCTTGCACACAAGCCTATACAACTAGATACACACATAAGATTTATCACCTAAAAGATATATGTTCCACGGGATAAACCATACAATGACTTCAACGAGATCAAACATAATCATTGAACTCACAAGGGAAAGCATAGAATTAAGGAAGAGTGACACAACCCAACATATCAAATGAGACGGACCTAAGGGCTAGACTTGCAGTCTTGGGGGCTCATCGCAGATGGCCTTACCTACGTGCACGCTCAGAGACTTCGTAGTTCGACTTAAAAATAATAACAAAAGCGGGTACGCAACCCTTTCTACGATCTCCTACCCCAGATAGTTTTCTCGTCGGCTGCCACCCACTTAGGTGAAACAAAGACGATGACCTAGCTGGAACAAATGGACCATCCATAACCCATAGACCAATGTACATTGTAAAATTATGATAGAAATAAAAACCAATCTACATGCTTCATGAATTGATTATCTCTAACACACTTATGTGACCTCCCAAGAGTTCTAAACAACGAGTTAATTCTTATAACTCTCATGATAACTCACTGGAGGATATAGAAATTTCAAGAATTAAAAGTGCAGACACAATTTATGTAGATGATAAAGACCTCACAAAACATATACTCTCCATCTACGAGATCTATGAGCGTAAACCACGTAGTTGGATAATATAGTGGTATAACCTCTAGGTTCAAAAGTTAACTTTAAACCAATCAAGTCATAATCTTGCTAACTCTATTCCACTTCTTGTAATAAAATGGTATTTTGAGAAAATAGATTAATACTAGAAATGCACATATAGTATTTCTTAGAATTTCAATCAAGTAGTAAACAATTCTCATATTAGATGTTTTGAGAAAGGATAGTAATTCCTTTTAGATATCTATCGGTGTAGACACACCTCACATAGAGCATGAACAAGTACACTAAGCACATGTTTTTCCCAAAGCAATAATTTAGTATAAAACACATTGGAACCATCTCCTCTTAAATCTACGTGTGTACTTTTATTCTAGAGCATTAAAATCATGTATAAAACAAGGGGTAATATATATATATATATATATATATTAATGACAACAAATCCATGATTTTCTTTTGCTCTATTATTCCCAAACTTGACAATTAAACCATTCTCCTTCGAGACTCGGGTAAGTATATCCCAAATTTATATGTTATAAGGCCCTATCTCTAATCAGTTATTCAAATGCTCTTGCCACATCTTATATACATAAAACAAAGTTTAAGAAACTTATCTTGTGACATTATTTAGAACATACAACTACACAATTCCATTTTTGGTTATTGTACCTTGTATAATAAGTTCAGAATTTACAGTATTATAGTTACAAGAATCAATTCTCAAATAAATTAGAAATGGGGCAAAATTTATCTACTTAAACACATGAACTAAGGACTTATTTTCGGCTCAATGTTGATCTAACTCCGAGTGTGGCTTTTATTACACAATATTTTAAACAATTACTTGCACTATTTTAATTGGCAATGAGATTTTTAAATTTTTTTTTTTTATAACTCTTAAGTAGATGTATAAAATCTACTTACCATTTTAGCTCTAGGATAAAAACTTAGAATATAATGCCCTCGATGATTTTCCACAGGTACATCCCTTTGGAAAGTTTCTCCAACATAAATGAACTATTAGAGACAAGATTATTCAAACACTCAAAGGGAGCCTTGCTTCCATCACCAGCTTCCAACCTTCGACTCGACGCCACGTAACAGTTACCTCCCAATGTGTGGGAGCTTTATTGTTACGAAATACCACAAGTGATGTCATCCTAGGGTATGCGATGCTTGCATGTTGTGTCAAAATGGAAGCTTGGGTGACATTCACAATTTCAAACAAAGCCCAACACCGCAAAATATGGAGGAATAGACTAGTAACGTGGAACACATGATACGGTGCCTAATGGGGATTTTGTTTTGCAGCTGTCATGACTGTAGAATGTGCACCCAGAAAAATGGATTTGCTAAAAAAGGCTTTAGAGGTTTTCAAGCAAATTAAAAATGCAGATGTAAAGCCAAAGTCTTTCACAATGTCCTCTCGGCCTGAGCCAAAATGGGAGCTTTTGAACTGGCATATTGCCACGCCTCATCCCATAACGGTAGGGAGATTTTTGGAGGATATTATAGTTGTAAATGTTTTTGGCAGACACGTAGGGAAAAAGGTTGAATTATTTACCATGCACCACCATTATTTTTACAAAATGTTTGAAGAAGATGTAGTCCCATGAAATACAATGATTACGAGATCGTGCAGAAAATGGATTTGATGAAAAGGCTTTATAAACTCTTCAAGCCATTTCAATTGAGAGGCATAAGGCCAAATTTCTTCTAGAGGCCTCTAGACCAGCTACACTAGAAGGAATCTTCCAACAAAAGTTGCTGAATGGAAGAACCTAAATAATATAATTGATGCACTACATTAGATGTTCGACCATATCCAGGCAACATCCATCAAAGCTTTCGAATAAGGGAGATTTCTGGCCGATCATGTATCTCCTTCCCAAAATGCCTGCAGAAAAAGAAGTGGACTCATAATCCCAAAAATGCTAGAAGCTACCTCCATACATGACATTGGGGAAAACACCCTACGGCTAGGTATTGTGGTGACCTAATAGCAACGTTTTGGCTATTTGAGTTATCGATGCATCCAATTGAATGGTCGTCCTCCTTCACTCTAGATGTGCCATTTATTATTTTCTGAAAGCCCATACTTCTCATAGGCTGTCCATGACTTTCTTATCATGACACCCTTACCTCTATCCTACCCTTGTATTAACTTCTTTCTTATCTCCCCTTTAATTTCAACATCTTGCGCCATGACCTCCATTGTCACCCCCTGACATCATTTATTCCTCATATTTATGAAAATGTTGAATCCCAGCCTATGTGGGAGGAGTATAGCATTAAATTGATCGACTATGTTACTATCCAACTGCTAAATTTAATAATGGCAAAACAACTTTAAGAAGTTAACATTTAGTGACATGCAAATTGCCTCTAATGGTTGGCACACTATTAATTAACGGATCTTGTAAAGACAGTCGGCTAGGCTTTTACTTCCCAAGTAATGGCATTAAAACTAGCCCTTATCTCTATAGTAATATTAATAGTACAAAAGTCCAACTGTTGAGTATTATTCTTGTGTGAGTCTATAAGAATTTTGTTAGCTGGTGATGTGAGTAAAGAAGTCATTCTGTGGTCTCGTGCTTTCTTAATCAAGCTTTAGTGATCTTTCTTTTCTTATGGTTGGTGGGGTGATGACCTTTATAAACGACTACGTCCAGTGGAATATTTAGTCTGTTCAAAGAAGAGCATAATTGTATATATATATAATATAGACGTTGTCATAGAAATCAGCGTTGATAGTGGAGTATTAAAATTATTCATTATGATTCTTCTAGCACCTTATGTTCATTATTCTAATATAGAGGCAATCATTATAAGAAACCAGTAATAAAAGGTTCCATAGGTACATATACAATTTTTTTATTTCATACTTATACTCTTAATCTTCTTTCAAAATACAAAACAAGGCAAATTAAGAAATATACTTACCTTAACATCATGAGCTTTCTTTCCCTCAACTCACTTCTTTTAAGCCTAAGGTCGAATCACCCTTAGTTACAATTGCCAATACAACATAGTACCATAGTCAATGTAACATGAACCTATAATCATCATATATTATCCTTTTAAATTTTTGTCCATTCTATCTATCCATAATATTAAAATAGTTCACATAATAAATATTACCACATGATTTGAATTTCCACCCAACCGTTCTCATCATTACTCATATTATGAGAATTATTGTATTCTTTGGAATTTACAAAAACATATTCAAACAACTAAAGGTATCATAGAAATAATGAAATTAATGCTAACTAGATCCTTTACTATCATGAAATTGAGGTACTTACCTCCTCATTTATCCAAATTCCAACTACCATGATAAGCATTTAAAATCGAATATATCTACTAACAAGATTATAAAAAAGGTATAATATTATAATACCTCCTAATTGGTAGTCGGCCTAGAGGGGAATTAGAACCAGCCTGTGAATTTCAAAGGGAAATGATAATTTCATATACTTAACAAGGCAAACTTAATTATGTGGGTAGGCTGAGAATTCTCCTTGGCAGCAAATGTAGCAGGAGGCATCTAGTTTATTGACATGGTAATGGTAGCATGGAGGAGAGTTGCTAGATTTGGTCTGGTGCCATTTAGTGGTATTGTAACATCTAACTCGCATGCACTGGCAAGCACTTTATGAACGGAAGAGCTGAGGATGGTATATTTGGCTCAAGAGCTTGGTGGGTCTTTGAGGTGTGAAACTCTCATTTAGTCAATGCCTAAATGGTAGGTTCTTTTTCTTAAGACTCCAAGAAGTTATTTTATTGGAATTTCAGTGTTAATTGGATGAAGAAATTCTTTAAGTAATTTGGTCCCATCCCATTGGAACTGTCTTGCCCTTGTTAATGGGTTTACTATAAGCAACTCTTTGTACATCAGGTAATAATTGGTGATTAGTGTTTGATTCGTGAGTCTCACCTGCTTGGGGGATTTTTTTTTTTTTTTTTTAAATTCTTTTTTATGGTATGGTAGATGATGGGCAAACAAAAGATAATATCTAATTTCATTACAAGCAAATGTTTAGATAGTACACTCTATTTTTTGTTAGTTTATAGATGCTTTTGATATGATGATTGCTAATGAGGACACGATTTGTGGCAACAAACTGAAAAATTAAGATTCATCCATGGATGTTGCTTTTCTTTGCAAACAAGCAGGCTAGTTGATGTTTAGAAGTAGACTATTGATTGTAAAAAATTGACCTTGATTCACATGGCCCTTGTAATGTTTAAAAATGTTAGCAAGTTGAATCTAATAATGGTGACTTGTTCTATAACTGGTGGATTGAGATAATTTTACAAGTGGTTCAATCGTTCACAACAGGTCTGATTATTTATTGTTACAGATTTATGTGTAAATGTTCAATTGGAACATCAAAACTCATTCATTCAATTGGAAGTTTACTTTAGGTGTGATAGTTGGGCCAATATATTTTTTATGCCAATTGATGAATTATGCTTGCCATTATCATCCTTTAATATGCATATTTTTCTTTTCCTTCATATGCTTTATTGTTACAAATTACAATGGTAATTGTATAAACTGATCTCTACAATAGAGATGAAAGGCTCTATTTATAACAAATTACAAGAGGATGTTTCTATATGAAAAAATTGTGAACTGAAGTTAGAAATAGAGCAAACTAAACTAACTATGATGACCATTAAAGAAACATTACATTAATACCCTCCCTTAATGGTCATCGTCCTGACTCCTAACAACCCTACAATAGACAATCTGCAGATCTTTTGATCACAAGCACAAAAAAAGCTGCCCCTTCTCTTCAGAACACTCTGCTGCTGCAGAATGTTAATGACCAAGAGTACCAGAATCCGTACAAACTTTTGGTGGGTAACAAAACTGAAACTGACAAAAACCTGAAACCACGATTTTGAGGAAAAATCAGCAAACCCTCCAAATATCAACAAACATGATTTTATCAAAAACTGCAAAAACTTTTGCAGATGTTTGCCCCAACAACTCTAGGTGCGACCCAGAACAAGCTGCAAGAAACCATGATTTTTGCGGAAAAGATCGTCAAACCTTGAAAATTGGATTTTACAAATCGTCGTTGTTTTGGAGAAAACAGTTAAAACCCTGTTAATTTTGAGATCAGATTAGGAGAAAGCAGATAGAAGATAATTCAAACACAATTGCACAACATATACCCTAGGAAAACCTTCCAACTTGAAGGTCAAAAAACCCAGCAATAAATGTTTCTTATTATATTTACAAGTTGTCTTTACAATAGGTTCGCTTCACTCCTTGAAGCTAGACTCAAACACTTGATAACTCAACCCGATCTGTAAGTGTTGATTGATGATCACAATACAAACCACGAGCTGCTGAAGATATGTTTGATCTGCTGGAGATAATATTCAATCTGCTTGTGTGTAACCAAACTGCTATGAATGATATTTGATCTGCTGTAGATAGATATTGAACTGCTGAAGGTAAACACGGATTGCTGTAGGTGATTCAATCTGCTTCACTATGTATTCTTTTGATGTGATCCAAGCAACATGACTTCTACCAAAAGTCGGCTCAACTCCAATCATCATGTCTTCTCCAAGTATCAAGTTAATGCCAAATAACACGTCTTCATTAAGGGTCGGGTTTATTTGCAAACAACACGATTTTCCCAAAGGTGGCGAACTTAACAAGTAGTTATATTTCCTTAACAAAGCGTTTTATCTATTTGCAAATATAAATGTGTAAAGTTGGCATCATATGTTTAATGAATTGGTTCATATAAATGTCTAAGGCCAATTAGACATTTATGTAGTCTATCTCAGCCTGAAGGAATCCGACCATTGCTACATTATCATTAACAAAGAGTACCAGAATCCGTACAACCTGATGGTGGGTAACAAAACTGAAACTGACAAAAACCCGAAACCACGATTTTGAGGAAAAATCAGCAAACCCTCCAAATAGAAATGAACATGATTTTGTCAAAAACTGCAAAAACTTTTGCATATGTTTGCCCCAACAACTCTAGGTGTGACCCAAAACAAGTTGCAAGAAACCACGATTTTTTCGGAAAAAATTGTCAAACTTTGAAAATCGGATTTTACAAATTGCGTTTTTTTGGAGAAAATAGTAAAAACCCTAAATAGAGCACCTGTCATAATTTTTGAGGAAAAAATTATAAACCCTTATAGTTTTCTTTTTGAGGACAAAATATCAGAAAAAACCCGTCAAATAATTTTTTAGGAAAAAATTATAAAACCAAGAGTAACAAAATCCCACATGAACAAGGAACTTTGCGAATTACAGATGAAACACGATTTTTTCGGAGAAAAATCGAACAAAACCAAACACAATTTCTGAGGAGAAAAATCGATCAAAACCCAAAATAATTTTTGAGGAAACATTATAAAAACGGAAACATTATAAAAACCTACAAATAATTTCTTAAGGACAACAAAATTATAAAAACCCAAAAATAATAATTTTTCAAGGACAATTATAAAGAATTTAGAATAATTTTTTGTGGAAAAAATTATAAAATCCTTCTGTAAGAAACCCTATCTGAATAGAAAAAACCCACAGTTTTTTTGAAAAACCTTTGTTCTTGGGCACATATCACACCTAGATTTTGCAAAAAAAACATCGCATTTGACAATTTGAGATTGCGAAAAAAACTAGTTGTGAAAAAACCAGACACAAAACAATGAATGTGGGCTTAGGCAGCCAAAACATGGCTAAAAAATGCAGGAAATCCTGTTGTTGTGGATGAAAAATGACGTTTAGAATGGAAATGCGTCAAAAAAACCAGATAGCTGGGCGAGCCAAATACAAATCCAGGCGCCATACATGAAAGACAAATGGCACCCAATAGCCAGAGAGAGGTCGTACGGTACTTCAGTGGCGCACAAGAACTGAAAAATAAATTGAATGAATGATTCAATAATCGGATAATCTATTCAACAATATACAAACGTATATAAAGAGATTACAAGGACGACGTTCTAAATTAAGAACAAGTCGTTTAAAGTGAACTACTAAAAAGCTAAACGCTAAATAAAGCTTAAAAGCTAACTAACTAAAAAAAATCTAAATGCTAAATAAAGCTTAAAAGCTAATTATATGCAGCCTAAAAACAAAAAAGTCATGAATATATACATATATGCAGCCTAAAAAGTAGAAACAAAATTTAAAATTAGAATCCCAAACATCATGCATATGCTAAACAAAACTTGGAACTATCATATAAATATAACGAATTTACTATAAGTCTAATTTGATATCCATTTGTCAAAATTTGAATGTTATGATAGATATATCGAATTCATTGTTCATTGGTTCAACAATAAAATAACACAATTAATAATCAGCATCATATGGGTCACTAGGAAGATCAAGATCAAGATCTTCATTGACATTAGATAATGTAGCTAGATTAGTGGAACCACATGCAGCCTCACTGCCACTTGCACTACAACAAATTGCCTATTGAACTCCCCAGAAAGTAAAGATTGTGTGGCTATCGAAAAATTCAAATCAGTTCTCTCTGGATCTACATCCCACAACTTTGTGCCCCCTTCCTTGTACTCATTTTGTTTATGAGTAAGAAGGCGCAAGTTTGAATGCACATAAACTACTTCCGCCTTACTTGCTGCCAATCGGTTGCGTTTCACTAAGTGGATAATGGAGTATATGCTACAATTTCGCTCAAATGAAGAGGAACTAGGAACCTATTGAATAATTGAAGAAAAAGAGGGCTACAATTATAAAATTAACTTTAAATTTTAAATTAATAATTATATTATTTCAAAATATTAAACAATATAAATTTAGAGAGCAATAAAAATTAAGAAACTTACTTGTGATAAAAGTTTGATTGTAATAGTTTGAAGGTGTGGTGATCTATGGCCATTGAGGTACCACTAAGCATGAACATCCTTCTTAGACTTGTCACGGAGAGCAGAAACACTTTGACCATTGGAGGCTACAAAATCAACAAACTCACTTGTCATTAAATCCTCCATTTCAGAATCGGGGAAGAGTTTAGTAAGAGTGGTGTCTTACACCCTTCATTGATTTCTGAATCTCTATATGGTGGTACTCTTGATGGCTTAGCAAACATTTCATCACTATAAAATTTGGGAGTCAATGCAAATGCAAGAAGATGTAGTGGGGTCGTCATTTTGTTCGATCGCTCAACACAAATTGACCTAACCCCTTTGAAGAAAGTTTCTTTAGGATCTTGCTCTTTTGTGTTGATGATGACTTCAATTTTTTCAATCGTCAAGTCAATGCAATCATATACCTCTCCCAAACATGGGTGATCCATGTCAGTATAACAGATCATACTCATGATGGGCTCAGTGAAACTTAGAAGATATTCCACTCGTTTCCACCAAGTGTCATCTAGGATCATGTGCTTTACATTTGTTGCCCTTTCAGTATTGGATTGCCTCCACATGGACCGACTTTGACTAATTACCATTCTAGCAATTGGCTCCCGCACCTTCACCAGTCGCATCAATACGATTGTGTTGGATGCAAATCGAGTCTCAACAACCTATTAACAAATTAAAATACAAAGAACACATGATCAAATTTAAAAAATAAGTTAGTGATTATTAAAGTGAAATGCAAATTTTAAAAATTGAAGTGTTTCAATTACCTTTAGCAACTTCAATTGTGAAAATGATCTGAAATTGGCTTGTGACATGTTATGGTTTGTGATGAACATTTGGATCTCTTCAGCCTTATCATAGATTTGTTTGACCAACGTATTTTCTTACCCAACATTTGTAGCATGAGGTTGAGAGAGTGGACAGCACAAGGTGTTCAAAATATGCATTCAAACCGTGTCTCAATCAACATACCTCCAACTCTACAATTCTTTGCATTGTCCTTTATTACTTGGACAACATTTTGAGGTCCCACATCCTGAATGCATTTCATAAGGATGTTAGCAGTAAATTGTGTATCCTTCACCCGTCCCTCACAATCCACAACTTTCAAAAACATTGCCCCTTTAGGGCACACTACAATTACATTAATTAATGTATGATTTTTGGTATCCTTCCATCCATCAGAAATGATGGACACCCCTGTTTGTTTCCATGAATTTCTAATGGGAGCCAATGCGTTGGCTATGCTTTTTACCTCTAGCACACCTTCTCATAACCTGGCCCCTGTGTAGCCTTGTGGAGCCTCATTTACTTTTGTCAACATATCCTGCCAATATGTTGATTGTACCACAGTAAATGACAAACCGTTTGCATATAATAGACATCTTGCAACGGATTGGTCTGAAATCTCGCTAGCATCATTCTTAAATGCTCTCTCTAATGGTCCCTTGCTTCTCTTCATAATAACAAGCTCTTCTTCATCCATTGTGCCCCAAGAATGGGTGGCTCTCTACCATGATATTAAGAAAATTACTATGAGATGGAGAAGAAGGGGGCCTCTTTGATCTACTTCCTCTTCCTCTCAACAAAGGATGGTTTGAGGCACGAACAACTCTTGCATCTACTTCCTCTTGCTCTCTAATAAATCCCGCTATTTGTTGAGGTGGTAACCCATTATCATCCTTTCCAGGATATGGTTTGTTCCCTAGTTGGGAATGGCACAAAAATGGGCTTTGACATGGCTGTAGGAGCTAGTATATTTCACATTACAAAAGTTGCATATCCAATTAAATGTTCCAACTCCTTTTGCTTGGTCTATTATTTTTACGTATTTCCATAAAGGTGAGTTTGGGTCGGTTTTGAAAGTCCGTTGAGGAATAGAGCTAGCAATCGTTGCCATTATGCTATCTACAAGTCAAAAAATAATTTTTAAAATTTAATATTAAACAATAAATTATAAATGTTAAATATTTAAATTTAATTTAAAGTGAAAATGAAATTATCAATAATTATGAAAGTAAACCTATAACGATATTAATATATTTACAAACTTCTAAATTACAAAATAATTAAAATATTCATACTTAAATAATAATAATACAAATTAAAACTCAATATGATATTCAATTTTAATTTGTATTATTATTATTTTAAATATGAATATTTTAATTATTTTGTAATTTAGAAGTTTGTAAAAATATCATTATCGCATATATGTTTACTTAATAATTATGAGTAATTTTATTTTCGCTTTAAATTAAATTTAAATATTTAACATTGACTATTATATAAATTAAAAATAACCCATTAAATAAAAAAAATATATTTCAAAATGAAAAATGATAGAAATCTAAATTAATAAACAAATGAAATAAACAAACAGATAAAAATAAAAATCTAAAACTATAGTGTAGCAAAAATTTGAAACTAATTAAACATTTAAAACATACCTGCTGCCGTCGCTGCTGTTCGCGCTGCCTGTCGTTGCTGTTCGAACTGCCTGCCGTTGCTGTCGATCACTGCTTAGCCTGCCCTAGCTGGAGGAAGGAACTGGAAGGCTGGTTTGGTGTTCGTCCCTGGGTCGTTTCCAATTCGTGCCCTTTCCTCAACTTGTTGTTTGTGCCTGTCGTGCCTCTTGCTCTCTGCTGAAGACAAAACAAAATAATATGTTCTCACTTTTCGTTTTAGGGTTTACATGACCCATTTTCATTCAACAAAGTAAAAAAAACCTCGAAAATCGTGCATTACTCCAATTCATAAAAAACTGTGATGGAATCGCCACGTCTACATCAGATGCGTTGGGATTCGTGGGTCAAAACACGGAAATGTTTCAGCAGCAAAATGCAGGAACCCTGTAATGCATCGTACCTGGAATCAGCAGAAATCTTTGATGAATCAGTAACTTAGTTTAATACCTATAACACTTAATGGGTAATCAGGCATGCTGCTGAATCATAACTAGTTTTTTAAATTTTTCTGATGACAAAATATTCTGTATTGACATGTAAAAATAGTATACAGTAAACATGAGAGCTAATTCAACAATAGAGCATTTAGAACTGTGTAAAATGTAATGACGGTGAGAGTTGAATGGAGAAAATACCAGAGGAAATAGGGCCCTTCAGAACAAGACTCAGATGAATTGAAATGCTTGCCAAATCAACCAATTAAAGGGTTAGCTGGACAAGTAGATGGCACAGATGGTAATGATATTAAATTACAGCTTTGGACAAAATAAATTATAACAGTATCGGATAAGGGGTCTTTTTGGTATACTGCATGAAAATGCTTGAGGTCCTTTTGGATATCATTATTACCATGTTCATCAGTGTATGATCATTCATCAAACTGTGTCATGGGAAATCAGAAAAGGTGATATGATGAATTGATTCATAAATTGCAGTCCATGATTGTTCAGTAATCTTAACTGCTCACACTGTTAAATGCGAAATGAATGATCAAAGTATTCAAATAGAAAAGACATCTTGATCTTGTACTTACCTTGGTCATTGAATGGTTGTGCATTTCTGCTTTCGATTGTATTCTCCATTTTTGCATTGGACAGTTGGAAAAAACTGAGAAGAAAAAGAGTTCAAACAGTTAAATTGGAGCATGCCATAGGCTTGATATACTTTTTGCAGTTGATATAAATATTTCAGAAAGGAAGCATGCTGAAATTTGATAAGTTTGACCATAGAAGTCAGTTCATATAATAGTAATGTGAGAAATTCAGTTTGGGTACAGAAAACTCAAATTGTAAACCTTTAATGGAACTTTATACAAAGAATCTGTTTGTATTTTTAGCTATCTTCTTCTTGTTTGTATTTTGATTTGAGATTCTGCTAGAGTCAAGAATATTCCATGTACTTGTTGGTTCTGGATGCCTGGAAAAATGATTACCATGAAACAACAGTGTTATCTTATTCAATGGTTGTTGCATTGCATTAGAAATTTTGGCATTTCATCAGTCTTTATTGTGGTATTTGAGTAACTTTTTTTTTTTGTTTCTTTCCCGGCAGAGCCTTTGTTGAAGATTCACAAGCCAGCATTAAGCTATCTTCTCAGGAGCAAGCCTTGCCTGGAATTAATGATCGAGTTGTGACTGTAAGTGGCACCCTGGAGCAACAATTACGTGCAATTTTCCTTATAATTACGAAGTTGGCTGAAGATCCAAATTATGCACAATATGCAAATGCTCCACTCTCATATGCAGGTAGATTGTCTTTCTGGTTTGTTTTTATAGGACAACAGATGCTATTTTGGGTTTTATTGTTTGTAGTTTTTCACTAAGAGTAACTATTTTATCTCTCTTTTTTGATCACTTAAAATGGTGGCTGTCAAGCCAAATCTTTTATTATTTCAATTTCCTTATGCTGAAAAATTGATCTTCTCACTTATTAGAGGTTTTATGGCTCCTATACTGGCTCTTCTCACTTATATTGGGTGCCTGACTAGATATATGCCGTGGTATTATGCTTTTATCACCATTCCACTTATCCTGTCCTGAATATCGTGGTATTTTAACCTCATCAATAATCTTAGAGCTATGTCTATCTTTTACTGATCATGGAAGGGAATGTGGTTAGAGGGCGCATCTATGGACCACCTCAAAGAAGGTAGCTGATCATTGTATGTAGATGTCAATATAGTGAAGAAGAAAATTAGTTAAAATTAGTTTTTGAATACTTTGTCACTGTTTCCTAGAGAGGCCAAAGGATGCTATCCAAGGAACATAGAGCTAAATAAGGATATCTTTTCCATCTTGTAGTTGAATCACCAAGGCACCTTAATTGAAGATACTGGATAATAAATTATCTATTACGGCACTTCTAGATTAAGAGGTTAGAATTTAAATTCAGCTTTAGTGTGATAGTCTGCATTCCCTCAATGCCGGCTTGGCCAATAAAGTCCTAAATTATAGCCTTAAAATTCCAATCAATATAGAATATTTGTGATTGTATAAGAGACCTTTCTTCAAAGGATACACTGGAAATGTGTCTAGAATTATCAATTCTTCAACACTGGAAAGGCTTGAAGTTGAGGGCTGGAACCCTCATGTTTTGTGTAAAATTGTAAATAGTTATGATCTTGTAATTGGGACTTCGAGAGTGCTAAATTATTGCTTATAGGTGACTTGTAAAGTAACTTGATTTTCCAGTGATTGCAACTCAAGGGCATTCAAGCAATAATATGTCCTTTATAAAATTGTAATATACCTGGTAAACATGGCAAATCAATGATGATGATCCAAATACTAGGTTTGACCAAGAGAAGTTTTTAAAATGTTTTGATCAAATCCTGTGACGCCCCTTCTAAATTTTCCTTAATTTGTTTTGAAGATAATTATTCCCAATTCACAATTATAGTAATTTGAAAGAGACAATTTCTGCTAATAATTAATTTTTCAAATCAGATTTAATACTCGAAAAGTAGTTTTAGAATGAGCAAATTGTCTGCTTCCAACAGTCACTAAAAGTCTTTTTTCTGCAGTGATTTATCTTCAATAAATGCCTTTGAAATGTCTCTAAATTTTTCTGAATTAGTGGTTTTCATCCACTAACTCAGCAACGGAAATTAGGGAGGTTTTGAACTCTTTCAGACCTTAAGGGATTTTTTTGTCAGGTCGCTGAACCAGAGTCCATGCTCACAAAGCGTAATAATTAGATACAAAAATATATTGACAATCCTTACTTCTCCTTGATTGGACTCCCTTTAAGAGATTATTCTCAACAGTCCTTACTCTTCAAAATGCACCTTGACTGATATTATCATTTAAAAACAAACTTCTATCATAATTTCATTTTATAATAGTGATTAACTCTTTATGATTCAATTCTCCTTGGATTGGCAGCTCTAATAATTTTTTTTAGTGATTAAATTATGCAAGTTATGACAGGGGGTGGCAGATCTGTTTTTAAGTTGGTGGCAACTGAAAGACTTAGAAACTCTAATGATTTCTTTTTTCTGCAATTTACCTAATACTAATGGCTCCTTTTTCATTTATTCCTCGTCTACTACGGTAGCCTTGTGACCAGCTTTTCATTTTCTGTGAATTTCACCAAGTATTGTTGTTATAATCACAGCTCATCCCCTAAATGTCAAATTCCCAAGACCCATGGGAATGTATGTTGCGCATTGTGTTAATGTTCTTTTAGTTTTAAGGAGGGGGCATTACAAACGCATTGAACACATTTTTGTATTGTTTGGTGGCAATATATTTACCTCACGATCAACTCAAGTCACACTTTTGTAGTTTGTTGGGAATTAAAGCATATTCTATGAAGAGCGATCTTTCTACTTCCACCCCCTTTACCAAATTGTGAGTTCTTATCTTATTCTTCCACATTCTGTAGGATTCTTCAAACAAATGGGTTTTATCTTCATAGACATCATGTAACATGAACATCCATATGACACTAGCAAAAAACCAAAACCGGTCTTGTATATTTCAAGAAGGAACATGGCCTGAGCCTGGCACATCTCATCAAGAATGGCTAGAAACAATTGCTACATTTCACTGTTAACACTAGCAAATAAAAATATCTAAGTTTTAATTTATAACTGAATTATAACATTGAAGAAGGTAAATTGAGTTTGTTAAACCTTTACAAACTGCCTATGGATGTCTCATTCATGTTGTTAAAAAATGGTATTTAGCTGCCTATTCCACATCGCTCTTATCGATGGAACATCCACCATGATGGTTTTTAAACTATATTTAAATTACAAACCACATACAGGGTCCTGAAGAATTAGTCATACGACATACATGCTTTATGTGATTACATGATCTGATTTGAATGCTTGGGAATTGTCTATTGTAATTTGTTTGACATTTTAAGAGGGCTCTTTATCACTGTGAAATATGCTTCCTTTCGTTATCCTGAACTTCAAAACATGTATTTTGCACTAATTTATCTGATCTCTTTTGGCATGTATCTTCTATTAGCATGTCTGCGTGATTTTTTTGAAAGGGTACTTCCTATTCATTTCTTTGAAATACTTAAATTTGAAGAAAATATATTATTATTGTACAGGTATAAACATGTCTGGAATGCAAGGGATCCCTAGTGGTTATGCCCCAATTGCGTATGGGGTGGCAAATTATGGTCCTACTGTTTTTGGAGGCCATTTGCGGAACAATAAGGTTTGTTTGTGAGTTTATATTCTAATTGATCATTTCCTCTTTAGTAATCTTGATTATAGTGCGTTCTTTGTAACAACATTTATTTGTGTTTCATGCAGTGATGGTCATGACAAAAGTACTGTATAAACTATAATATCTTTGCTTTCTGCTAAATTTTATAGTTCTTTACTTTGTCAATCACAAATGTTGGGGACCTAATGGGAATGATAGTAGCATCTACTTTCAAGAAGAATATTGATGCTTAGGTGCTATTTGAAATTAATGATTACAGGTATAAAGATCATTACATGCTACTCGTTGATGAAATGACAGGAGACAAACTCCTAGTTTGTGTTGTCATATTGATATATTAGATGGCTTGTTGAGTTCATTAGTCTTGTGGACAGTGGAGCCACCTCTAGTCTTCTATGCTCTTTCCAGCTGTTTGTAGCATTGCCCATGGTCTCTGCCTTTGAATAGATAACTCTTTACTCTGCCGTTGGTGGTGGAGCCAGCCACATTTTCTGCTGCTGGCTTCAAATTCTATATTCCACCTCACTAGTTAACCACCACCTATTCCCAATTGCTGGTTGATTGTCACCTAATAGCTAGTTGTTGTTGGCAACAATTTTAAAAAGTATTTAGAATCATGACAACTGCAAATTTAGAGGAAAATATGTTGATTTAATTGACTGCAAATACAGGTGGGCAATAAAGTGAAACTGGAAGATTTAAGAAGCACAAAATTTCAATCCCCTTGTTTTATTTAAGTATTATTTTAAAATTTAGTGAGTATAGTTGAATTCTCTTTAGAATTATTGATAATTAGAATTTCATTGAAAAATCTAAAACATAGTTGCAAGATGGGAAGAATTAGCAATAAAACTGTTCATTCTGTGGGCTTCTCTTGTATGTGTTTATCAATGGCTGTGACTATTTTAGTAGATGCTTCACCAGAAATGCATATTGCTTTTTGGAGTTCTACATTGAAGCCCTTGTTGCAATTTTGGAGTCACAGTGCATCCCTTTGCCTTCCATGGCTTTGGGGTGTTAGTTCGATGGGTTCATTACAATCTCCAAAGAGACTTATTATTGCCTCAAGATTTATTCAAAGGTGCTATGAACAATTCAGTCCATTTGCATGCAGTTCATAAATATTCATAGTAACATGCAGCAGTAGAGAGACATGGTATGAATGATATAGAACTCTCATGTGTGTGCTAGTTACAAGACTTGGACTAAGCAAAGAAAAGACTCGGACTCGTTAAAGAAAAGTCTCGGCAAGTTGAAAAAACCATGAAATATAAAGTTTTTTAAGGATATACAACTAATATCACACATGGTTCAAAAGTAAAATTGAAGACACAATATAGTAATCAATTAGAAGCTACTTCGATCATGTACACGATTATACATTGATCACATGAGTATAAAGTGGATTTTAACGTAAGGAAATAACCTTTTTAAATTTATAAATGTTGTCAAGTGTTTCAGGTGTACAAAACTTGTGGATTATGATATCCATGGCATCAGAAACAAAATTCACAAGACAGAGTCACAAGCTATGGTAGAAAGGAGCTTCTATACCATAGCCCAACTTTGCTAGCTCTATGTGTAGTTATGTGCTTGTATCTTGCTACAGTCTTAGGAGCTTACTTAGAATATAATTGGGAAAAAGTTGAAAGAATACTTAATAAAACACCGACATTCATGCTTTTGTGTTTAATCATTTTCAAAATTTATTGTTTTTTCCCATAGATATCTATAGACCTGCCAAGTTTACCAGTTGGGACTTGGCGAGTCTTACCGTACTCACTGGGTGCCAATGTCATGGGTTCCCAGAACTTGGCTTGGTCTGCTTTGCTTGAGATTTGTCTAGTTTGAGCAAGTCCTGATGAGCCTTGGAGCATTGATTTAGTACCATGAATGATTATTTCTCAGGCTGATAGGTTAGCGTACAGTAATAGTTTGGTAATAGTTTGGCACTGTAAGTTGTACCTAATTCGGTCTGCCATACAAGAACCCAATTAACACTCTGATTCAACATCCTGAACATCTCAATCTTAAGCCAGCACTGGTGATCAAGGAGTCCAATGGGACAGTTCTTCCGTGATGTTTAAATATTCACTAACATATTAAACAATCAATGCCAAGCAAAATTTTTAAGACAACCAACAGTGATAGCCTTTTGCAAATCATGGATAACATTTGACAAAGGACAATAATTTATACATTGATCACATTTTAATTTTATTTCTATGCAAAATTTATGGCTGGTTTCCACTAGCAGGATGTTACCTTTTTGGATTATAAGACTCATGCATCTAAAAATAACGTTGAATGCCTGAATGCTTATTAATTTATTGATTTTCATAGCAACAATATTCCAATGTTATTTTACAAAATACAACAAGCTTCAAGAAAATTCTGTATTTTAATGGAATGCATTTCAAAATACTCTACTCTAAGAAATTTAATTTTACTTGTATGAATTATCCTGTACATTGACATCTTTAAAGGTGGTTTAGTGATCTTGTATTTTGTTAGTCATCTTGCTGTGTACATAAAATGTTTAATTATTAATTTAGGTCCAACAGACGTGTATTTTATTTAAGTGAGAGCCTTTTCCCAGTCACTGACTCCCGTGCCATTTCTTGATACTGTGGAATTTACCTGAGTTATCCAGACTCCTAACCTTTAGGCTGTTTATCCTTTATCTAATTTGACATGATTGAATTAAATAAGAGCTTTGCTTTGTGAGATTGGAAGATTAGAATTCTGATGGCATAAGAGCAGGCCTTTTGTGTGAAATTTTTATTGGAGACATGTTTGCTGTGACTAATCATACTTGACATCTAATCAAGAAAGATACTAACTAAACTCCAGAAACTCGTTTATGTATTTATTTTAGGGGTTGATGGCACCACTGGTTCCTTTGAGATCCCCTATGCCTGTTAGGTTACCTGTATTACCGACTACTAATAGCACACACACATTAGTCAAAATGCAAGTTCCTGATGAGCGTGTTGGTGCAATAGTTGGGCGTGGTGGAAAAACTATTCTTGAGATCCAACAGGTAGAGTGCTCATTGTTGTGAAACATTGTAAAGTTCTATATCTTGTCTCTTGTTGTTACCTTGTTGTGCATAGATGCCCTGAGAATGCAACTTGTTTGTTTTACAGATCAGCGGTGCCAAAATAAAAATATCAGATCGTGGAGATTTTGTGTCAGGTACAACTGATAGGTGAGTACCAAATCATGATTACAATATAAACTGCATTTTATGAAAAGACTTTTGTTAAATACAGCTATAGATCAATATCATTTTGAAAATAAAATGATTATTACATTGTCTTGAATTTTGCACTTTTTCAGTGTTTCATGAATGACAGTTAAAAGGATTGCATGGCTATTCCAGAAGTTTTTAAATTCTTCTACAGCCTTACCTATAGGTCATTTCATATCACAAGTTCTTTAAATAAATAAAACATTGGAAGTCCATGGACTATATTATGCGTTTCCCTATGTAGCTGCCTGCTATGATGTGGTGGATAGTGTCATATTAGCAAACTGAACATGAGGCTGGGGTTAGGACGAATTATTTACCAGTTTTTACAAGGAAGAAGTTTTCGCAGATTTTTTGGATAAAGTTTACTGTCATACTTCTTGATTGAGATTTCCTTCCATGCTAAGATTGAATGAGCTGTGGACACAATATTGTTTTGTGTTCGAAGAAATTTTTAAATTTTTATGGGCCGAAGTCTGTCTTATTCAGCAAGCTGCAGTCTATTTGTGATGGATAATTCTACAGATTGATCTGCATGAAGAGCTCAACATCTCTTGCAGTTTTTAATATCCCTCCACTACCAGGGTACACTGCATTGGATACACCGTTTTTTAAGGTATGGGAAGTCTCATAAATGACAACTGTAGTTGTTTTGTTCAACAGCGACTGAATTACCTGAGTAAACTAGTCGTGAACCTTCTAGAATATGTGGGTACACTGCATTGGATACCGTTTTTTAAGGTATGGGAAGTCTCATAAATGACAACTGTAGGTGTTTTGTTCAACAGGGACTGAATTACCTGAGTAAACTAGTCGTGAACCTTCTAGAATATGTCTTGACTTTCTATTTGTTCCATAGTCATATCTTAAGGCTCATGTGATGATGAAATCAAAGTGCCCATCTAAGTATGATTAAGCTAACATATCCATTTGATCAAATAATTAGCATATATCAACAGTTTAAGATCTTCCTTCCACTCAGCAGCTCTTGTCATAAGAAATTAAAATAGTAATCTAACTGTGCTCTTTCACATCAATGATTCAGTTGAAACATTTCCTAATTATTTTCTGGGCAGCTCGAGTTTCCCATTCGGACTTGTGAAATGCTAAAATCATATATCAGGGAAAGAGTCTAATGTTTCTCAGTGAAAATTAATTGTCATTAGGCTCATGACATTAATTTAGATGCGGTAAAGAATCAAGTTTGGCCTAGTGTTTGTGAGACAAAAATTGACAAACTCTTTTGTGAAAGGCATGCTTAGGTAATAAGTAGAAGAATGCTATATCTCTCCTCCTTTGATTATGTCATCCTTAAACACTTGGTCTCTCATTATCTGAGAGAAACAGCTTGTGTTGGCTGACATTCTTCTGAATAAGGAGATTAATGTTGTGGTTCACAAGCCTCTTTCCACTTACACTTTGTATTCTTTACTCACTCATCTTGTTGGCATCCTTACGGTGTTTGGTTGGTCCTTGGCCTTATATACAATCCCATTCCACATCTATGTTCATGTAGCTAGAGTTATATCAATATGCTAAATCTTGCTGAATATACTGCCTTTATAGCATAAAGATACTTATCATTGAACATAACTGTATGGATAACTTCCATATTCACTGTGGGCTAGTTGTCTGTAGACTCTAAGATTGCAGGTTGTAAAATTTATTTTTTTGGCATATTAAATTCAAATATAATGAGCATAGTTTGCAGGCTTGGACACGGCAGACTCAAAATTTTGTCACGGAGAAAACTCGGCAACTTAAAAATTTGCTTAAATTGCTTTAGAAACACATTTTTTCTGCAAAATTTAATGACATGATGTATCCAATGAGTCCATAAATGTTTGCACAAGTGTTTTCTATTAAATTTGATTAATTTGAATACATTTTGAGTACAAAATCAAATCATTGTGTGGAATCCTGATGGCTGATATAATAGATAGCTGACGACTACTATGAATTTATGATTTATCATCATAATTCATAAAATACATGTTACAAAATACAGCATTTTATGCCTTCCTCTTCCCTAATCTATTGAAAACATGGGGAGATGTTGAGGTTCTAAACCTAGAGTCTGTTGTGGATCCTTGCTTGGCATAGAAGGCTGTGCTTGTGGCTCTGGCTTGACCTCTATCCTGCTAGTAGATGACAATGACTACTCCTTAGCCTCATCAATGTCATTCAATTCTATATTTCCTTTTGCACGACATCCTCCAATGCTTGAGTAGAGCGGAGGTTTAGCCTGTCTGGTACCTGCAGTGGCTCTACCATGCCTGTTTGTGGGGAACAAATTGAGTCTCTGCATGTATTACTGAACTTTTGTACATCATGTGAATAATTTCTTGGTCTTATTATAATAAAATAAAAGGATTCTGATTTATAATTACAAATAGCTTGACCTGTGAATTATTTGAGAAAAGTTTTTTCTTTAACTGACCGACAATGAGATTAGGTCAACTCTTTTTGTTTCTTTTTGAAGATTTGTTTATTGTTTGTTGAATTTGTAAAACTTTTTGTTTGTTGGTCTTTGAGTTTGACTGTTTAAAAAATAATTAGACCATACTTTTTATTAAAGCAGCTTTTAGACATTTCATTTCTTATAAATAAATTTTGAATATTGATATTTAATACTAAATAATTATTAAATTTTAAAATTGATAGTGAAGTTGTATTTTTAATTTTTATCACAGTTTTGTTTATTATATACTATGTGGTATTCTGAAGTTAATTCCTGTTTTTTAACTATAATTTGGGTCCAATCTGGCAACTTAGAAAGTATCACATAATTTTTTTTCAGGAGTTGGATTTGAATGTTCTGTGCTTTTTCTTGAGTCTTTGCATTCTGCGTCTCAGGGTTTGCAACAAAATGTGGGAAACTTCTTTGTGCTCACACTTATTAGTTTCTTTTGAGCTCTATTAGACTTGGCAAAGGTTTGCACTATTATAAAGTTGGGCTGACATCATCCAAATCATTGTTATTTTCTACCCTTTAAACCTTTGCCACTCTTCGTATATTCAATTGTCCATCGAATGGTCAAAATTATGCTCTTGTGATCTTATGGACCCTTGTATTCTTATAAATAAGGCAGATTTCAGTTAAAATTAGATTTGGGGTTGTCATAAACCTAATCAAACTATCATTGGTCTTGGGGGTGACATTTTTTTTTGCATTTGGTCAATTAGCACATGCTGTTCTTTCATTCTGTTTGCTCGTTTCTGTATATCTACCATGTGGATTTCTTCTGTAGTCTATCTCTATGAACACTGTAGATGTTTCCATGCAGAGTTTTTGTGGGTTTATATATATTTTAAACAAGAAGCAATGTTCCATTAGAAACACACATTTTGTGTAAACATTGCTCTTGCTGTGTTTATCCATCGTTTTTATGGCTCTGTTCTTACATTGATCAACCTATTCACACATACGTATTAGCAGATATTTTGTATCTTGTTACAATACTTTAATTTAGACAATCCCATTTTCATGCCAGCAGGGATCACCATTGAGCACATTGTTGTCTTCAATTTTCGCCAATTCGATAGTTTGTTCATTTTACCATGGGGCAATGCATGCAAAGGCAATTCCACTTTGCAAATCTGTATTTTGATTTTTGTATATTTAATTTTTTAAACTGCATTATAATATTTGCATTATAACCAGCAACTTGTTGGTTTTTTCTCATTGCTTCTGACAAATTTAATCATAGAATTAACTAATTTAGGTGAGAAAAGGGAATCATTGCTTTCCTTTCTTGCCTTGTAAATGTGTTAATACCTATGTTACCAGGCTCTGCAAGTTTGAGTCACATTGCCAAACTGAATAGGAGTAGGAATACATTTGGAATTGCCAAGGAAGGGTGCCACCTTGGGTACCCAGGGCAGCAGGGCTGTGCCCAACTGAACTCAGGATAATCCACAGCCACCTGTTTTAAAAACGAGTGAATAAAATGGAAACAAATTTTTAACATTAAATAAAGTATTCAAAAGGCATATACTAACCTAATCTTCATTAAAAACCCTAAAAGTGACACAAAGCATTGGCTTTTACTTCATTTGACAATCACAAGCCACAAAAATCTCCAATATCATTCCAAGTTGGCATTTTGCATTTTAGAAGCTTGCTGGTTTTTTTCAATTTAAATGATTGCAATGATGTTTACCAAGTGCAATGATGATTTACCTCTTTCTTTCTACAAAAGACACCCATTGGATAATACATTTTCAGAATGAGGTGATAGACAGTGTAGATGAATTCATTGTGCACTGCATTTATGTGAACAAGTTTCCTGTCAACTTTAGTGATATCACCTTAGTAGTGGGAAATGATGAGAACAAATTAGTCAAACACCCTTACGTTAAATTGGTCTATTTGAAAGTGCAGACATCATTAAAATCAATCTGGGATTCATGGGTTGAGACATGGGTGCACACTGTTTTTGATGGGTTAAAAGATTGTACAAATCAATGACCTTTAGATAATGCCATTGTATTGTTGCCTAAAGGGGATATAGATTTGAAGGTGGTTTATTGTGACAGGCAAGTTAATGATGCAAATTTCATTTTTCATATTCCTCATTGATTCAGAGATGTTGGGTGTTGAAAATGGTGTACATATCATAACAAGCATTGCTACAAATTGTATGGCGATGGGTGTTTGGTTTGAGGAAAGGTAAACATTTTTTGAACATGTATCATTAGCTCCCTCAATTTGGCAATGTAGAAGATTGGGTCCTACAATTCTAAGGGCCCGAAAAAGGTTGGGTGGGAATGGCTGGAGCACATAGAT
Organism: Cryptomeria japonica; assembly: GCF_030272615.1. Classification (NCBI taxonomy): domain Eukaryota; kingdom Viridiplantae; phylum Streptophyta; class Pinopsida; order Cupressales; family Cupressaceae; genus Cryptomeria; species Cryptomeria japonica. Next base: position 349,029,119 of record NC_081405.1, on the reverse strand, counting down.
AGAGATTCAGATATTTGTGACAAACCATCATATGCCACAAATCTTTAAGGTGCTCTCGAATTTGGACCTTTTCAAATAATAATTTGTTATTTTTACTGTACATTAGGTTGCTAAGACTCACTTCTTTTCACATACAATTGTTTTGAAATGATTTGTGAAGGTGTGAGAGGTCTTATGCACCATTGTCATTATAAATCAATGGCGCGCATGTATGTAAGCAAATTCAGTCTCAAAAGTCACATTATTAATTTTGGAAGGTAAGTGGTGGGCTTGTGTGAATTGCATCTTGAGTTTCAGCCCAACATGAGTTATCATCAGGTTTGCGAATACGGATTACCATGTTTGGGAGAAATATATGGTGATGGAAACTACATGATAGAAAAGCAAGGGCCATAATAGTAGATACGATAATTACCCAAGAGACATTTTTACGAAGGGTGAAAAAATCATTTTTGATTGGTGAAACATTACAGCATGGATATATTTTCTTTGTTTAGGAGTATGAAGTTGCTTAAGGGTACACAAATGCATGGTCATCTCAAATCTAGAAGTTGACGATATTGTTAGGAATGAGTTTGGCGGCTTCATCTCCTCACAAAATCACAGTATTTGTTTTCTTTGACACAAGCATAAGGAGGGCACTCATACAGGATGGTACCTCCACAAGCAAGGTTATATGTACCTCCAGTCTCTTATAATCAGAAGTTTATAAGGTGTAAGTTTTTTTTTTAATTTTTAACAGTTCTACTGTTCTTTTGCATTTTTAAGTCATTGATTTTGTCTCCAATTTCAATAGGTTGTGAGGTCTTAAAATGAGTGGAATTGATATTCATACTACTTTATCCACCTAGTTAGTGCAACTGGTTGGCTACAAAAAATTAGAAGATTTGGTTTATTAACCTCTGCCTCCTATCACATAAGGAGGTTGACTATGAGCAAGAGGTATTGAAGAATTAGGAGATAACCCTTGAATGTGCAAAACTTAGATGCATTTGTTTTAGAGCCAAAATCACTTTAGATCAAAGTTTAAAAACTCTGACTCGCCACGGACTCGGCAAACCAAAAATTTGGACTCGGACTCGGGACTCGTGAAAGACTCGGCAAAAAAAAAACCGTAATTTTACAAAAAAACATAAATAAATTAATGCATTTAGAGAACATAAGAGCCATAATTGAAACATTACACATGTCATATGATTTACAAACGCGCAATATTTGAAATTTGAAATACTAAATCTAAATACCCAGATTTCTTCAATGCTAATTATGTTGTTATATGGAGTCTAATCAGACTCGGAGGTTAAATTTTCACTACTTCCATCAGCGCAGTTTCCCCCTATATTTTTTGACGGGGGTTTGGGGGCAGCGCCCCCAAGTTGGGGTCAAGGGGCAGCGCCCCGCGAGGCCAAAAATACTTTTATTATTTTATATAGGCATCGGACGTTATTTTTCTATTGGCAAAAAAACCCTTCATGAGATATTTCACTCCCTCAATTACTCCAAATGAAGGCAAAAAAAAAAAAATAAAACTCACTTTTAAAGCTTGCATTACGTTTGTTCTGGGACTCGCGAGTCCGTGCAAAAGACTCGCGAGTCTTTCAGATGGACTCGCCAGGACTCGCCTCACGAGTTGACTTGTGGCTCCCATGGACTCGGACTCGCGAGTCTTTCAGATGGACTCGCCAGGACTCGCCTCACGAGTTGACTTGTGGCTCCCATGGACTTGCGAGTCCGTGGCAAGTCCACGAGTTTTTAAACTATGCTTTAGATAGTGAGGAGGCTCCTACACATAACGTAGCTACTGGGAGTGCCACTGCGGTTGCTTGTGGCTCAAATGAAGTTGAATTAAGTGATGGCGTAGATGCTTTTGATGAGAAGTGATGCAGATTTTTCTTGTATTTACTATTTTGATGATTTGACATATGTGATATAACATTGAATTATCAATTATCTTTATCACTATTTTATATATATATATATATATATATATATATATATATATGAACCTAGGGAATTTCTTTTTGCCATACTGCATACCCATACCTGATCTGGCAACTTAAGTTAAAACTCAACTGCTTTATTAAATTTCCTTAATTGAAATCTTTGATCAAGCTAGTGTTCCTTTTCTGTATATGTTATCTGCATTCAAATGACTAATATCTGCTACATAATTATTTATGTATCTTTATTGTTGCTATCAGTTCTGACTTTAGGTCAGGTTTTCTTGTTTCGTAATATCATTATGACTTCTAGTAAATGGTATTCCTTTCAGGGAAGTGTTAATATCGGGTACAGTGGACGCAATCCAAATTGCTCAGCGTATGGTGGAACAGAGACTTAAGTCTGATTTTGAGAGATGAAAAATTGGAGCTGTCTTTAAAGGCACGTGCCCTGTCTGGGTTTGAGGCAAAATTTCTATCTGCTATTTAATCTGTTATTAGTAAAAGGGATTTGAACAGAGGGATGATTTCATTCCAATGTTCATATCATAAATTTGTGCTATACTTTTGTCTAGGTGCTAAAGTTTCTATCTACTGATTCTATCAATTTTTTTGGGTTAACAGGGAAGACATTTCCAGTTCTTCAAATATTTAAGAGTTTTTCAAGATTTGATCTTCATTTGAACCGTTAGCTTGAACTATAGTAACATCGATATGCAAAGCAGAGATGCGGGTCATAAAAATGGCAGGAGAAAGAGGAGAGGGAGCTTATTATCAGTAAACTTAATATTTTATCTGATTACTTGTCATTGTTTTTATCTATGTAGTCATGATAATTTTATTTTACTCGGAGACTGAAAAAAATGGTTTTGTAGTTGAATGCTGTCCATTCTCAAAGCTCCCCCAAATTATTATTTTTTTATTTGTTTTTTTTGGATGGGATGGGAGGTTTCGTTCTGTGGGGAGAGGGGGAGTGAGGGAGGTCTCATATTTGACACTTGGATTGGTTCCAATGAGATTCTTGAAGATCAAAACTGTGTTCTTAAATGGGATTTGTACCTGGGAACCTGAAAATAGGCTTAGTAACAAGTTGTCATAGATGGGCCAAATGTCAGCTTTTTTCATGTTGTATAAGGTAAAACATACAAGATACTACAATGTGATCTATGTTAAATCCTTATAATGAAACCCATAAACCCCAAATTAAGAGCCAAAGTAGGATATCTTTAATATTAAACATCCAGCTGCTAAGTGTTGATGTTATTTGGTTTGCAAAGCACAGAATTTGTAAAAGAACTATTAAAGCTATATTTTTATCATAATGCTGACAGGAAAAAGAGTCACAATATTGATCATCAAAATACTTGCTAAAGAAACTTGTATTGCTTTGTTTTGTCTAGCTCGTTGCACTCTTCCAGTAATTTAGTGTATTAACAGAGCAACATTAGCAGTCTCAGAATGCATTTTTCACAATGTCAAAGGAAAAGCAGTATATTGGCTAAAAATATCATGTTCTCTCTTCTGTGTTTTGTGCAATTCTACAAGGCTAAATATGTGAGGTAAACTTTCATTCATTAAATAAGGGGAAATATGCTACTATTAAAGATAGTCAGCAATGATATAGCTTTGCCTATACCAGCCATCACTTGATTTGATAGCGAATCTATACTGCAATTTTTCAAGAGTGGGAAAGACACATCATTTAGAAGGAACATTCTATTTATTTAGTTCTGAGAATGTAAACTGTAGGACCTCTGAGTAGGAAGTTTTGTGAAAAGGTAGCAAATGCAGATGGAAAATACATTATTTTTTGGTATCCATTTCTAGGAATGTAATCTGTAAGAGCATAGGACCTCTAAGCATTTTTGCGAAAGTGGGATAGAGAATGAAAAATACAGAGATATGCTAGGAAAAAAGTTTACGATTATGTAGTCTTGACAATGTAAACTGTAAGAGCATACCTCTTAGTGGGTGCACATTTGATGGGACAATACTTTCAATAAGCCAATGGCCTATATAAACTTATGACAAACAGTCTAAAGGAATTTGATTGCAGAAGCCAAATTAATTGTATGCATTAGATATTACTTGATTTGTCTTAGTGTAGTGTTAATTAGTTGAGGAAAAAGATACAAACATTTTAGATAGTGTTGTATTTAGCAGTTAATTTCAGTCATAGCATGCGCACCAAGTGAATCTAGTTGTGTGAATGGACGTGTCTTATTAGTGCATATCTTTTTAAAAAAATTTAAGTTTGCATTTTTCTATAAAACTATTTAATTTCACATTCATAACATGCGCATAAAATTGAATCAAGTTGTTTCAATGTGCATACCTAGTAAGGTGTAATTATGTATCTTTTTGTAAAATATTAGGTATGCATTTTTCTATAAAACTTGGATTGTAAGTTAACTTGGTATCAAGCACTTTTGTGCATCATCAAGTCGTGCCTTAATTAGAATGTTCGCTTTGCTTGATCTATTATATGACATATAGGAAGTGGTGCCTTCAAAATTCTTAATCAAATTTAGTTTCTTAAAATTAGAAGTCAATAGAATGCTCTATAGGATGGGATTGGAACCATCAAGTGGTGATGCACTCTACAAAGTTCTTAATCAAATTATGTTTCTTAAAATTATAAGTCAATAGAATGCTCTATATGATGGGATTGGAACCATCAAGTCGTGATGCACTCTTTGAAATTGTTAATATAAACAAATTATGCAAATTTTCTATCAAAAAATTGAATTAAGTTTCTTAAAATTAGAAGTCAATAGAATGTTTTGTAGGATGGAATTGGAACCATCAAGTGGTGATGCCCTCTTTGAAATTGTTGACGATAATCTCTTTGAAATTGTTGACGATATAAACAAATTATGCAAATTTTCTATCAAAATTTTGGACACAATTTGATGAGAAATAATACAAAAGCGTGTCACAAATTAAACAAATGAAGAATATGATATGTTGACAAGCCTAGTAAAAGGTTAAGAGAAGGTTGTGTTAGGTAATAAATGTTTTCGAATAGATAAATTTTGGTGTTAGATTTTTTTTTTAAAGATCAATTGAAATCTATAATGCTCGTGTGCATTGTCTTATGGGTCAAAATAAAATTAGGCACACATTTTGCATGTTAAACCTCCCTTTGTGGGAGTTTGGCTGCTACAAAAAGTTAAATAAATTAGAAAGAGGAGCAGGTTTAAGTAAAATAGACCTTGACAATTGATAATGTCTAGTTTTTATGACATGATAAACCTTGAGTTATATCCAAATTGTGGCTTGGTTAACTACAAGGTTAATGAGATGTAAATAGATATGCCACAAAGTGTAAATGATGGTTTGAATATGCCAATGTGTCTAAAGAAAATGATGCAAAATAAAAAGAAGCAAATTAAGCTCTCTTGCTTCTAAAATTCTTAGGAAGACTTCATTATAGGGAACATATTAAAATTATGGTAGATCATTGATCTAAAAATGGGTAGCAAAGCTATAATCAACAACACATCAACAACACATGATATTGATAGACTAAGAAGCTATAAAATATGTTGAGAAAAAGTTGGACAGTTTAGGGGTCTTGTACTTCCACAAAATTTATAGTAGATGGCTATATATTTTTACTTTGATAAACGTTCCACTTATATGAATTACCTCTTTTCTTATCATTACATAGGGTTTAAGGTAAGGTTCTATTATAAACAAAAACACCTTTCATTTATGAGATTGTTTTTACAAGAGCAGTTGTTCTATTCATTTCGTAGTGTTCAAATTCGGCACATGATGGGTTTCTCGAGTGCCACACAATAGAGTATGGGTTGTGGCTCCATCCATTGCATAGTTATGTACACATGTATTACCATGTGTTCAATTTATTTTTTGCATAAAATAATGAGTTTAAGCTCTTTTGAATAGTTTTCATATTTTGAAAATAATATGTTTTCATTGCAAGTGCTCAATTGTAAAGATAGTCTTGTAGCAACTATATCTGTTCAACAACAATCCTTGTGTGATATCATCAGGAGAAAAAAATAAAACAAATTATAATCTTTATGCTTCTTACCAAGAAATTGAGCCCCGTTTGTAAAATATAATTACTATAATCATATATCAAAAACATAAATATTAAAACAAATGAAAAAACATATATACCATTTACAAATGTATTATTAATGCTATATTCATAGCCACAAATATGCTTTTATGGAAGCCTACCATATTGTTCATATATATTTATCTTCCCAATACCGTTTTTCAAAAATTTAAGAACACTCACTTTAGTTTTGGTTTTGCAAGTTTTTACTGACCAACCACATGGTACATAGGTGTATCATCTAAATTTTAGAGCTTATTTACATGTTCTAAAAATTTGAGGGCACTCATTTTAGTTTTGGTTTTCTAAACTCTATTAAACAACTGAGTGACCCATAACTATATCATCTAAATTTTAGAGCTTATATATAAATAACTATTTGGTAGAGACATAATTCTTACATGCACACTAACATTTATTCGATAACAAGTATTTACGCGACATAAGATTAGGATAAAGGACACACTTGATGGGAGACGAAAAAGCATTGCTATAGAAAAGAAATGTAAAAGATAACTCATAAAGCCTCAACAATTTGAAATGTTGAGACCATATTTGAAAATAACATTTAAAATAAAATATTTTTAAAACAATAGAAACTTTGTAAATGAACTTTGTTAAATACTAATTTGAAAATAATATATTAGTAATTATATTGAATTAATTTATAAACTTCTAACAATTTTTAAACATGGATTAGGTTTGTATACTTATGTATTGAGCCTTTCAAGGTTATAATGAAGACAATGGCTAAAATATTTACAAGCAAGCAATGCAGTGATTACATTTAAACTTTACTCCCATGTAATGGTCCAAATTGAGGGCCACAAGAATATCTTGATTACTACCACATATCTATGATGGGTTATATTAAGAAATTTTTGAGATGACTAGTGTATAGTTTGCAATGTGAAGAAAGATTTTTTTATTAACTTTTTTTAAGAGTTATTTATTGATGTATTGTGGTTTCCTTATTGGTATAATTGTGGTTAATAAGAGTAGAAATTATAAATTATGTCTATTTCCATTTATATGATTAATTTTTTTAATAATATAAGTGTAGACAACTAAAATTCACAACATTTGGTCATTTTATCCTTATTTCATTTAATTTTCCATCATTTATATTAATCAAATAATATCATTTTTTTAATTAATATTATCTAATTTCTTCTATTTTTCTAAGTCCCAGTCTAAGGTAATTAATTTTCTTTAATTCTTTACCTCGACCTTTATCCCTTTCCTCTAGACAATTAAATGAATAATTCTCTTTATATAATTTCCTGCTTGGATGTCACATCCTCCATCTCTTTTCATTATCTCATAATCTCCACCTAATCCTCCACTAAAAAATTGCACACTTAATTCTGGATAAAGTTTGGTCAAATCCTCCCCATCACATCAAGCACATGGGCCCCTTACATAAGCACATGGGATTGTTCCCTTTAAGTACCCTTTCCATCTTGTCAATCTTTCATCTCCTTCTCAACTCACTTCAAGGTGCCATTTGGCACTATACCATGAGGTGAGAGGACCAATCCATAATCCACCCTTGATCTCCATGAAGCAATTTTGACCCTTCATCCATTTCATCCCCAACATATAGATCCATAACTTAATCATTTTTATCTCACAACCACTTCCTTTTCACTTGATCGTTGATATGTTGTCGAAATTTTGAGTGAGCACACATTAAATCGAACATCTTGGACAAATCATTGCAATGTGAGGTTTGTTGTGGTTTGTTCTTGTGGCATTTCGAGTTAATTTAATCTCTTTTACCTAATCTTGAGTGTTGTTATGTTTGTAATTTTGAGTTGTTTTGATTGCAAATTTTTCTCCTTTAGGGATCACATTTCATTGCACACAATTAGTAGAAATGTGTTCTTGTTTGTGGGAGTATGATTGTGAGTGAGGATGTGATCATAGATGGATAATTGTAGAAGAGTAGATTGTTGGGCACATGTAAACAAGTATGAAGTCTGTGTAATTTTCAAGCGAGGAGTACCCTCAATGATTCTATTAAAAAATAAATCCATTTTTATTTTCAAGGGTTTTTGCTACTATAATGACTTCTATGGCTGTAAAGATTTCTTAAGTTTCTCTAATTCTAGGAAAATATAATAGTTTTAGTAGTGAGGGGACTTATGTGGGAGATGCTTTGAAGCATAGCTGTATGGGAGGGATTTTTATGTTTGGTCTAGTTTTTAATGGCTCTATATCCCTTGCCTCGGGGGACATCACTTTCAGCCTTACTAAAGGTCCATTGCAATTATTCTTGTAATGAATCTTACAAACAATATTTCTTTTGAGATTGAAGTATGTTCTTCTATTCACAAACATTTTGATAGAATTCTTGACGTGGACAAGATTTAAATATGGACGGAGCTTTCTTTGAAGGATTTAAAGAGGTTTAATAACTCTTTATTATCAAAAGCTTTTTTTTTATTCATTTTTTTTTTGGTCGAGTATGGCTTTGTGTGGTCCAATGGTTCTTGATTTTCAATTATATACGTATTGTTTATGTGTTTAAGGTATGCAATTTTTTCTAGGGTTACCCTTTAGATCTATTTGTATAGGTTACCAATTGTCAAATTAAAATATTGGTTTATTTGTCAAATGTCTAATGGGATGGTTCTAAGAGCATCTTTTACATGGTTTGTGTGTATGCAAACATTTCAATACTTGATACTTGCTCTTTTCACATGAATGTTGGATCCAAGTGGATTTTGAAGGTTTTTCTTTTAGATGTTTCCAATTTAATCATCTCAAGTATTGAAAGTTTTAATGTTTATATTCTAAGAAGCTCATCAATATATGTTTCTTTTGCAAAAGTGGGTGCTAAAGAAGGAAAACTTGATGAGGAGCTTGTCTAGAGTATTCATGGGCCTTTTACAACTATTCGTCCTCTATCATGATTTTAGAAGTGTATTCAAATCATGTAAATGTTTGCCTTGTTATTTTATGATGAAGGATTAGTTTAAAGGCCATGGTGGATAAACAAGTGGTTGATTTTGATGTAGATGTTGCCTATTGGGGAGGTAGATTTGCCTTCCCATAAGACGTTTTGAACTTTTTAGAAGGAATTAGTTATTTTCAATATTTCTTATTAAGAGAAAGCCCAAGAGGTGTAGGGGTTGTAAAACAAAAGTAGAAAGACCTAAGATGGAAGCTCGGGAAGTGATCAATGAAGGGTCTCAATGGAGAATGCATGGTCTTTTCTCTTGTAGGGGTAGGCAGAATGTTTCTACTAACGTTTGAAGAAAGATTCTTTGTTAAGAGTTCTAGGGTTTCTTAGGTTTTTTTTCTTCTCTTTGGCAACAAGTTACTTTAGCTATGGGGTCGAAGACCTATGCCATTTTGGAACTTCTTAGATAGCCAGCTTACAATAATTTTACTCACAATAATTGGTGATCTAAATCATTGCATATTAGGACACACCTTAGGAATTTTTAAATTTAGTTTTCCATGTTCCTTCAAAACATCAAGGTGCCATGCAAAAGACATAAGGCCATGGAGACTTCTTTAGTTATCTATTATTTGTATATTTCATTATGAATTTTTTTCCTTAGCAATTATTTTTATTTTAGTACTTAATTTTGAACCTAAATTTTCTTGATTTCTTAATCGTCAAATTGGTTAGTACGACGTGTTCCAATACTAACCCACCCTAGCCATGTTATATAGTTTACCCCATAAAGTCATATAGGCAAGAAGTCAACATGTCTCCTTCCTTATAATTAGAATTTGGATTGTATGATAGTTTGACTTACTTTCTACATAGTATTTTAGGTTTATCATTATCTATTTTGAGGCATTTAAGGGTGAGCTAGTGGTAAATATGATTTGTACCCTATATTGTTTTAGAAAAAAATTCACTCAAAATTATTATTTGGCTAAGATTGTGTCATTTCTAAGGACATTAAGATTTACTTATAGTAGTTGATTAGACCTTTTCCTATAGGTACTTCTTCCATAACTTGGTTGTGGTAAAAAGTTTCTATTTTCAATATTTTTTCATAAATTAAAAAGGGAAACCAAGGTCCTAGGGCCTTTACAACATAGAGAAAAATATGAAAGGGCTACAATAGTACAAGAGAAAAATAGAGACAACATGCAACATGAAACAACTATAGATAAATTGTTTCAATAATACAACTACTTAATATCCACATCCTACAAAATGCCTAACCTTGTCCTAACAATCCACATACCCTTACCTTAAATGCATGCAACTTTGAAATTGATTTAGGAAAACCTTTATTCCTTATTTGTGTGTGTGTGAAAAGTGGAATAAGTATTTGCAAGCTGTAAGACACAACACTTCAATTAAGTCATTATATGTATGGTTAGACAGATATAAGCATGAATAATAAAACCATAACAAATCGACCGATTTCCTTCTAAAAGATGTGAGTATAGACTTGCTCTCAGATTTGTATAAGCAATACTAGTGACTAGACTACACCAAGACGAATGATTTAATCTATATGAGCATGATATTAAGCTAAATGGATGCAAGATTATGCTAGATTGATGAATAGTAAGCTATATGAATTCAAGCAATCATAATTGAACTAAATATGCAAAAAGCTAAACTAAGATGCAATAATCTCAAAACAAGCAAGCAAAATATCTTCAACGACTCCAAAGCAAAAACTGTATAATAACAATAAATCTCCAGGGTGTTTTAAATGAGAGATGAAGGCTGAATTTATAGGGAATCACAAGAGAGATCAATGGTCAAGATCAATTAGCAACGAGCGGTTGAGATTATTCAAGAAAAAGCACAATTTAGGATAATTGAAATAATTGAGAGATCAGATTCAGTTAACCTTGAGATAGATTCCAATTATAGTTTGATTGAAATGCATTCAGATTATAAGTTTGAGTTTGCATTGGAGATAAAATTCAATTAATTTCATGCACTTGAGATAAAAATAGGTGATTCCATGCATATTCTTTGATTTATTCAAGAAAAAGAGTCTTTTCTATGCAACTAAGCTTCTTTTCTCAAAAGCTTTAAGTTCCAATCTTAGAGAATGATTAATAATTCATTTAATTGCTTTTCTGATTTCAAGTTATCTCAACTTAGAAGAAGAAATAATATCTCAAGTTTGATTTCTCTTCAATTCAATTCTTTTATTTTATTTTCAATTTAACTCTTTCTTTGCATATTGATTCCTCTTTTGTAATAAATTAATTCATTTTTTATGATTAAATGGCAAATTTATTAATTAATTAAATATGCTAGGATATTTAATAAAGTAAATAGGATAAATGATCAAAATGATATTCTTGGAATGATTTAATTAATTAAATAAATATTTAATTAATATAGAATAATTCACTTGCCATGTGATATTTGATGATTGAAGAATTAATTATTGAGTTCTCAAGGTTGATTTAATTGCCTTTGGTTAGGACCTTGGTGATGTTGTCGAGATTAGGTGCCTATGGTTTAGGTGACCATTTTTAGGGTATTACATTTCCCCCTCTTTGAATTAATGTGCGAGCAACGCGTTGGTTCAAAGAATAGTTGATGTCTAGGAGATACCAGTTCTGAACTTGATTGATCATGAACCAGATGAAGAGCGAGGTGTTTAGCTTATTTTGAAGCGATGAAACTAAACAGAGTTTATTAAAGTGATACCAATCCCGAACTTGATTGAACTAGGACCGATGAAGAGCAAAGATACCGAACTTGAACTTGATTGATCAAGAAGCGGATCTTACTGATCTAGAACTTGATTGAACTAGACACAGTGAGCGAAGATAAAATCGATCTTGAACTTGATGGATCGACACGATGAGCGAAGATAAACTTTCTAGCTTGATTTGATGCGACGAAACTGAACACCTGCTTAGATTGAGCATGTGATCAAAGATACTCTTTAAAATTTTGATTGAGTTTAAACAAATAATCAACTTGATGTAAAGTGATGAAACTAATTAACGTTAAGACACTAGTACATTCGGAGCCGATTTCCGACGACCATTTGTCGGATTTACGATGAATTTTCATTGAAGTGCCGACAAAATCAATTGTCGAAAACTCGGCGTCGGATTGGTTGACGATGCCATGCTCGTCGGAAATACGACAATCTAATGGACTTTGCCGACGGTCAAAGAAGTCGTCAGAATCAGTAGATTTCGTCGCAAAGCCGACGATGATTTGGAACTTCGCACCGACGATGATGTTGTTTATCCGATGCTTGTGTCGTCGGTCCATTCAGAGACATCGACGACCGTTCGAATACAAAGTATCGTCGCACGTACAATATCCTCGTCAGATGTATGTGTGGTTTGAGTCGGAAGTGCGACGACTCCAGAACATTTCACTAACGAGAACGCTGTATGTCCGCCGATTATATTGTCGGTCGAAAGCTTGGTATTCGTCGTAATTCCGACGATGATAATTTTTATCAAAAAAAATTAATTATTATCCAATCATTGATATGTACAACGAATGATATTCTATCCCCACCACCTACTAGTAGGGGCATAGGTTTGAGGCTAATATGAGGCACATGGTTTCAAGCTAATATGATCAGGTGCACCATGGTTGAGATGGTCCAACTCCCTAGTCTCATTCTACGACTAAGCTCATGCCATATCTAAATCAAAGACATCTCAAATACATCGTCGGTGGAAAGCTGCAAAATGCCATTTTCATACATAAGCAAGACATACACAATTGGGCACAATCACCAAGAGAACTGTAAAAAGTGTGTTTTAGATCATTGTCCTAATTGTGGTGTGGTCATGAAGAGATCACCGTAAATTTGTCAACCTCTTCGTGACCACACCACAATTAGGACAATGATCTCAAAGACACTTTGTTCTCTTGGTGATTGTGCCCAATTGTGTATGTCTTGCTTATGTATGAAAATGACATTTTGCAACTTTCCATCGACGATTTATTTGAGATGTCTTTGATTTAGATATGGCATGAGCTTAGTCGTAGAGTGAGACTAGGGAGTTGGACCATCTCAACCATGGTGCGCCTGCATATGTATATAGTTTTGTGTATTCATTAAAGATTTTCATTTAATTTTGAGCATTTTGGTTAGCAAATTAGGGGTGCACTTTACATTCTTGTTGTTATCCAATTCACTTACTTTAGCTCTGTTTCTTTCTTCAGATTTGGGGTCTAGAGCTCCTCCCTAAGCAGAGATTGTTGGTTTTGTCTCCCCTGCTTTGGTTGGAGAGTTTCTTGCTATCTCTGGTAGTTAGACCACAAAGTTAAGCTTTTCTTAGATTCATTAAGCTTTTTATTTGTTGTGCAGTGTCTTTCTTGATATGCTTGATTAGGATAGTGTTTAATCTTTGATTTGCTAACCCTAATGACTAACATTTGTTTCTTGTGCTCCTCTGTGTGTGTGTAGCAATCGAATAGGTTTTTCTAACTATCCTTCTTTTTGCAGAGCATCATATACATATACATATACATATTATGTATATATCTATATATCTACATATACATATATGACCAAATCCTATATATCATTTGGTTTGATTTTATTATTGGTTGTTTTCACATATGTTATTATTATAATACATAATGTTATATCCCTATTTATTTTTGTTATCCAATTTTCATTTATATGTCAATTGCATTTAATAGGGTTTTTTTGTTGTTGTTAGCATCTTCATGCTTTGAGTCTAAATTTTAATATCTCGAAGCTTATTCCAGTCTTTTCTAAGGTCCTAGGTCCTTGTTGTTTTGGAAATCTCATTATAAGGCTCCAAAAGGTTTCAAATGTACCTTATAAATGAAAAGAAGGGCTATATTCTTATGATTATATTGTAAAAACTCTAGAAAAGAAGCACATTCATGTGACTTCATGAAAGGAAAAGTTTTTTCCAAAAGAAAATACTTTGGAGGGAAGCTCATTCAAGTCTTCAAATGCATGTTCTACATGTGACCAATGATTAACTTGAGTCTGAAGGAGTCAAACTCGGGTTTGATATAGCTGGACTTGGGGTTTTCATGCAAATACCCTATTAGGGAGAGGGATAGTTGTGAGGGGTAACTTTATCAACATGTAGCCATCACGTGGAATATCATAAGACCTCCAATTTTTTCAGAAATGTAAAATGGACATTTAACTATCTAAAAATTAAGGTTTGAAGGCATGACTTTGTTACCAATTTTTTTACTTCAAGAGATACAAAATAGAATTATTATATACCTCATGTCTTATCATGAATTTAGGAAAGTTTAGAGAAAGGATTTATTAAATACCTTGAAGGTGTCTATAAGGTTGAGCTTATTTAAAACGATGAGATTTCACAATGCAAGGTTTGGAGGGAAAATAATTCACTTGAAAAGGCATTTTAATTCAAAAGATGTAAAGACAAATAAAATTATTTATTTATTTACAAAAGTTTTCTAAAGGCCTCCTTCCACGTGATTATCAAGAAAATCAATTTCATGCATATCTTGGAGGGAAATAGAAAGCTAAAAGTATAAGCTTTCATGTGATTTTAGGGTTTGCATTCTGTTTCAAATGAAAAGAACCATTTATAGCCAGTTTTTAGAAGTTATGCTAGGGTTCTATTGGGTTTCAAATCAATAGATTGGATAGCTTCTAAGGAAATACCAACTCCTATGATCAAACCCTCGAATTGACTTGGCCAACTTATAGGGTGAACCTATTTGGTTACTAACTCTCTCACTTTAGGCTCTGCAGGACCTAGGCAGGTATACCTACTCACTAGTTGTTCCTTCAACTAATGCTTTTTATAGCAGATTTAGTGTCTTGATCTGACTTCCCCCTATCTCAGAATGGCATCAATTCCTAGAATGGAGATATAGCAGACGAGTTCAAGATTGTTGTTGTAGAAGCTATTTGATCTTGGTGCTTGAAATTTATATATACACTATTGCTAATTTACCCTAGAATTCCTACTCAACTACTCCTATTATTCTTTATGTGAAAGTATGAATTGATGGGTTGTGTTTTATAGATGACCAGTGCCTTTCTTTGTTGTTTGGTCTACAGAGTCTTTATATTTCTTTAGGACTTATTGTGTAAACTTATGAGACAATTTTTAAACCCACCCCCTCTCGATGAGTCTGTCAATTACTATTTCTTATGAGCTCTACTTTGATGTCTTTATTGTAAATTGCTTGAATGAATTTTACTCTAACCTTAAGAGACCATCCAAGGAAGAAATACGAGGAACAATTACAATTCACAAGTAAATATTTTATTCAAATCTGCAATATGAAACACAGAGTTTTACTGGAAGAACACAAGTAACCTTATCTCCTTTAGATAATATCACAAGCAACTGCCTACAGAAAAATGCAGTAATCCGCAATGGTTTGAATCCACTTCCAGGATTCACTAAAATGTTTCATTTCAATTTTCTACCTTATTGTTTATAGGTGGAAAGCCCGAGGTTCAATGTCAAACTTGGTTGCTCTGATACCATATGTAATATTCCATTAATTCTATACTTAAAGAAAATAAATTGTGATCTATATTAAGATAAAAAATGGAGCATTTCAAAATAAAACATAACTACTTCAGTTGAAGGAAAAAACTAACTATATGTTCTTCAACATAATAAGAATCTAACTAATTTATCTAAAAGGAAGGTAATCTTTTAACAATAAAAAACATTGAACAAATATTATTAAGCTAATCAATATGAGAAAGGAATTCAAATGGCAAGTTTCATTTTTGAGGGAAGAGATAAAGGTTCAGAGGTTACAATTCATTTAACTTTCCAACTGAAACTTTTTGTATCAAGCCTCGACATAGTTTGGAATAGGGAGAGCATCATCAAGGGCTTCTCCATTCAATCGTAGGCTTGCCAGTCTCCCATGCCCCTTCCAATTGGAAGAGACCCAACCCTTCATGAGGGTGCATTCTAAGGATTGGGTCTCTTTTACATCTGGCCATCCGATCTTGGTGTTCAAAACCTACACGCAACTAGTCAGTCAAACACTATAGGTAACCCCTAACTACTATGACCATCTGACTAGTAGTTGTATCTAGTTCATGTGATCTAACAATCACTTAGATAAAGCATCACCATCTTGGCCAAGGTTTTAACATTGCAAGAACCAATGCGTTGTTAGTGTTCACCTCCCTTGCTCGACTTGTACATCCAATTCTTGAGCTCAACAAACTCACTAGTTACCAACCATCTAAACAAGCCATCTGCTTAATGTGTACTAACAATAATGGTTATTAACGACCATCATATGATAAATAGCATACACTTGAGCCAACTAACTCACTGGTTTACTAACCAACTATCTAGCAAACTGCTTAATGTCTACTAAGAATAACGGTCATAAATGACCATCATAAGATAATTAACATAGACTTGAGTTAATTGATTCATTGGTTACAGAACTTCTAGGTTTAGCTGATCCAATTTGTTACATAATAGCCTCATGTCTACTGACATTAACGGTTTACAAGGACCTTCATGGGATTGTGACATAACCTAACAAGCCAACTGCTAGAAACCCCCTATCTCTAACAAGCTTCAACTGTCATCATGGAATTAAACCTAATACAACATTGGTTCCCTTATTTAGCTAAATTAACACATCATATTATGACAACAAAAAATACGGTTCTAATATATTTTTTTGTCTTTGTGTATTCCCAAAAGTATGCATCTAATTGATGATAAGAATCCCTTTTCAGGTCTTGCAACCATGGAGATTGGTTATAATCTGATTATAACCGATGTGCATTGATTCCAAGATGAACCATATTCGGCTGAACTATGAGTTAAGAGTGGAAAACAAATAAACATAGAATAGCTGCAATACTCGGCTATTATGCCCTCGTGGGCTAGCAATCATATTCTATAGTGAATGCTCTGAGGTTGCTACTCAACCATACTATGCACAAGATATGAATGCAATATTCAATTTTCTTATGAATAAGGTAAGACAGTGTATTCGATGAAAAGTAACAAAATATCGTCATGATTTATATCTGTGAATAAATTTATCTTCCTTAAGTTCGAGACTTGATAATGAATGAGTAAATCATTTAGGCTCTACAATTTATCTTAACAAGAAAGATATGGAACATGAAATAGCTATATGTCGGCTACTCAAGGCAGAATTTACACAACTATGCAAGACAGAATAATCACAGTTAGGCATGATAGTATGTTCACAGCTATCAAAGCAAGATTCTTTTCAATTCATTTTACTTTTTCTTTTAATGAGTAATATTTCCATAGTCAATTAGTGATACACGATTAACCTCTGCATTTCAGGTAGATATGAAATAGATACATACCTAATGTGAGAGGAAACGAGGAAGGAAATACCCCTCGAATGCAACATTTGCACGACTATGATAGAAAAGAATCTGGAACAGTTTTTGTTTCCTCCTTTCCCCACTACTAAAATTTCACATATGCAAAGGAAAAACAACTGATTATATTATATATATTCGCCAAAATAGTATAGTGGTAAGCCTGAGGCTATAAACTACTCCTTTCTCTAAATTTCCTCCATATTACAAAAGCTCCCTCCTTTATATGAGAGTATACATTATCACCAAGCATCATGGCTTTTCAACATATAGCTGTCAACTAACACTTTTGTTTCGAACATTACTTCGACTAGGTATTTTCTCCCTTCATCAAAATGCTGTATTCGATCACTGTGGCTGTCTCCTCACCGATACCTATCTGATATCCATCGGGTTTTTATGTTGAAGAAACCTTGGGCTTCGGTGACCTCCTTTATTTTTCCACCGAAATACCTCTTCCATCGATATCACTATGCCCCGTCGATGAATGGATCTATTGTCTCACCGAAGCCTTTCTTTATCCTCTCTTGTCGTCTTCCACCAATAAAGTTATATCGGCGAAACAACGCATATTAGAGACATGCCTTTAGCCTCCTCGAAACCTATTTCCTCATCGATATATATCTGATGTCCATCGGGTTTCATGTCGAAGAAACCTTGGGCTTCAGCAACTTCCTTTATCCTTCCATCGAAACACTTTTTCTATCAACATCACTACACTCCTTCGATGAATGGGTCTATTGTTTCATCAAGGCCATATTTCTTTTGATGATTTGATTCCACTATCACCTTTCATCGATGAGCTCATTAGTAATCTTCCTTGATAAAGTTGCATCGGTAAAACCACACATATCGGTAACATGCCTTTTAGCCTCCTCGAAACTCATATCCTTATCGATATCTTTTATCGATGTAGCTTCCTTCTATTTGATCGATATCATTCTTTCGATAAGAACGCTTCTTTCAGTAAGTTTCCTTCATGTTGTGCCAATGGTATTATTTCCTTGGAAGCCTTTTCCCGTCGATGAAAACCGTCTCTGCTTTCTTCGATATCCTCTTTTGGTGGAATCATTGCTTTCGATGAGTCCCTTTTAGAGTTCATCGATGTTACCTTTCCTTCGAAACCCTTTTTATATCGATGAGACATCACTGGGTCTCATCGATACTATTTGAATTTTGGATATTTCGATAGAATGCTATTAGACTTGTTCGATAACTTATGGGTTATTATGGTATCAATGAAAATGATGATTTCTTCCAAAGATAGATGGCTTCTATGATTTAATCTCTCAAATCAAGATATTTTACTTAATTTAGATTTGATGCTCAACAAGTTCCACA
Organism: Cryptomeria japonica; assembly: GCF_030272615.1. Taxonomy (NCBI): domain Eukaryota; kingdom Viridiplantae; phylum Streptophyta; class Pinopsida; order Cupressales; family Cupressaceae; genus Cryptomeria; species Cryptomeria japonica. Next base: position 349,010,445 of record NC_081405.1, on the reverse strand, counting down.
AGCTACACCTTCAGTTTATGTCCTAACATGTCACCGCAAGGAGGAAGGTTTATAAGAAAAGGACTGTATGCAACAATCAAAGGGTTACTTCAAAGTTTGAATGAGAGGTTTGCCTCTTCAATGAAGGAGTTTCATAAAAATATGAAGAGAATCCATAAGGACATTTACAAAGCACCTCATGCCAACACCATGCAAACCACATGCAGAGTTTAGGCGTGATAGAAGTTAGCATCAAAGCTTCTGGAGAGAAATTGTCATAGTCATAACAGTAGATATCCACATTTGGAGGTAGAGTTTTCAGAACCCTATTTTAGAATTTTTAGTATCTTATTGTTTAAATCATGCATTGGATACGCCTACAGTAATGATTCAAGCAAAAGTCGGGTTAAAGGAGAAATCTGATTATCTATAAAAAATAATATAGTTTTAGCTTTGTGTTATGACAACATCTATAAGTTTTTCAATTCTTTCTTGCTCACCATAAGGGTTCCACATATTATTTAAAAGGATTGATTGTCTTGCTAGATTTTTTTTTTCCTTGAAGTGAGCAAATCCCTAGGTCTCTTTTGTTCCCTAGGATAGCTTAGAAAGTACAGTCATGCAAAAGTCATTTAGTGAAATCATCAAGAGTTTTTAATCCCAAAACAAATCTCAATCATAAATATAAAAGGTGCAATAGTAGGATTGACACAAACCAGATAAAGATCAAGTACGGGAAGCAGTGAGCAAGGTCTTTTACATATAGGGTAATAAAAGTAATGAATAGAGGCCCAAAATTATTCAAAAGGTCAAGAAATAGAGCAAGCTTGAGAGTCAAATTCAAAAGACAAAGATGTCATATGATCATTGAGCAGTGATCTGAAATGCAAATTATAGCAAGGTATTGTGACTATAAGATAGAAACCATCCTAGGAGCCTCTAATATATCAAAAGTTGAGAAAGTAGCAAGCTTACTATACAAAGACAGTGATCACTATAAAGTTGCAGTCAAGTTCAAAGCATTGATTTGTGGGAACAAAGGGTTTCATATGGGGATAGAGTAGTTTCATGAAATATCATGACAGTCATAATCATAATCTAAAGAGTAGTCAAATCTTCAAGATAGATTGGTGATAGTGCAATCATTCATTAATTGTTTTGGACATTTCAAGCTATGTATTCCTAATAGATGGTCAAGTATAGAACAACAACACTCAGAAAATACAGTCTAGAGAGATTGTAGTCTATAGTAAAGCCAGTAGGCAGCCATACCTAGTACCAAATAAAATGACAGTAATCAAGTCTACTGAGTGAAAAAGAGGAGGGTATAAGTTTCTAAAAGGTCTTTTCAAACCTTAACAACAAATAACTCGTTATTGTTGCAGCATTGCCAAAACTTGACAAGAACAACACCTTATAACCTCAAGAGGCATAGCACTCATAGGGCAACTCAATACAATAAATAATCTTATTTTGTAGCCCTATAGCATCATAATGCAGTCCTTGACCAAGTATGCATACAAGAAACATCTAGTTCTATTAAGGCACAAGCATCAAAGTCAGATGTTATGACAACTAGTCAAAAACATCAAGTACAAAAATGTTAGTCTCAGTCACTACAACACAATTTGCAACATGCATTAGGAGTTGTCCTCCTTACAAATAGTGCAACATTAAAAAGGTATTATCAAAGCTACAACCACAATTCAAAGAGGAAGCTTACAAAGATAGGACAAAGCTAGGTACAGTCATAAGTCAAGGCAAATACATAGTTGAAACTCAGTCCAAAATAGTGAAGAAGTGCAACAAATGACATGAGAAGTCTAAAGAAGTATTATAGCAATCACGAGTCAAGGATTAATGAAGAGATTTTTTGCATCCATGATACAATCTCAAACACACTTTTTACCGTTCTCTTGGTGATTCTGCTCAATTGTGTATGTCTTGCTTATGTATGAAAATGACATTTTGCAGCTTTCCACCGACGATGTATTTGAGATGTCTTTGATTTAGATATGGCATGAGCTTAGAGTGAGACTAGGGAGTTGGACCATCTCAACCATGGTGCGCCTGCATATGTATATAGTTTTGTGTATTCATTAAAGATTTTCATTTAATTTTAATCAACTAAAGAGCAATATTCATGACTTACAAGTAATAAAAAAACTTACAAGGATGAGGCATATTCATTATTTACAAGTAATAAAAAAACTTACAAGGATGAGGCATATTCATAACTTTTGCAGTCCTACCTTGGATATCAACACTAGAAGCAACTCATATTGTTCGTGTACAGACAAGACAATATGGGAGTTCATTATACCCAACAACTTGTGGTGTTGTTGTTTGTGTTGGCTCTGTTGGACCCTGCAATTAAGATTCAATATACATTATTCAATAAGATTAACTGTGCAACATAATGAAATATTGAAAAGTGTGTTATCTTGTTGAGCTTCGCTTGGTTTTGAGAATAGTTTAATATTCTCTACTTAACAGGGCCAACCACGTGAAGGTGGAAGTTCATTTGCCCCTCCCCCCCCCTAACATCACTCTAAATTCCCCGTTAACATCTTATAACATTCATTCATTCATTCTTTCTACCATTAATAAAATATAGCATTCATTCATTAATATCACATAACGTTCATTAACACATAACATTGATTAACATTAATTAACACACAACATTCATCAATATTAATTAACATATATCATCCATAACCATTAATTAGCACATAATTACATTCACTAACACATAAAAATCAGTCATTATCAAATAAGTTAGATTACAATCATTTCTTTCTTTGTTTTTTCTTTGAAGCTATGAAAAGACTAAGTGGAACATCAGTTTCTTCATCATTTCCCCCCTCTGCAGATGTTCCACCAACTACTCGTGATCTTGATGTATGCCTAGTCCTATACTGAGGATGAGGACACTGAAGCGAAGGGGGGTCCTCTCCAATAACAAAAAAATGGGTTAAATTAAAAAATAAAATAAAATTATTGTTACAAGTATTTCATTAATTTAGAGAACATAATTGTTGTGCTCTTTACCTGATGGGGCCACATCATTTTGTGTAGCCTCAACCTCAACATGCTGAACACCCTCTAGATCATCTAGAGTTGAAATACTAAAGGTTACATTAATGCTGAACACCAATTGCAATTATATTTGTTTAAAGAAATAACATTGGTCCTCTTTACCTGAGTGGGGAACATCACGTTCTTGATGTTGTGTACCCAGATCATGCTCCACTTGCTCACAACCGACTACATGCTCTAAAATATTAACAAAAAAGGTTACATTAATTACTACTCTAATTACAAATTAAGATGATTAATTGTATTAATCGCTAAATAAATAAATTTGAATAGCAAATGAATACCTCCACTACTGGGATGCACATCTGGACCTTCATGTGCAGGTGGTGTTTCACAATTAGCAGGTTGCATTCCAATGACATGCACATTGTTATCATTGCTTGCTTATTTAAAACAAATATAGTTATACTTGTCCATCCATGAGGTTGTGCAGGATCCTCGTCAAAGGGGTGTAGGGTCCTGTACAATGTAATTCGGTTATCTTATGTTAGCTAAAAATTACATAATACACAACATGAACAACATGAACTTTGTAGACAAAAAGAATATTAAATAATAAAAAGATGTTGTCATCAAAATCATTGTAAATTTTTTAATTCCTTACCTTTACTTTATGTAGACTATGTAGGATCCTAAACTAAATGGTTGACGATGTCTATAGTCAATGATCTGTTCCCACCAAGGGTGACAACATCACACATGGACTATACCTGAAATCAACACCATCAATTGAGCATCATAAGCATTACTACATTTGTAAGTTGATAAACAATAAATACATACATATCATAAGCATCAGAAGCATCACATGATGTGTCATCATATATGTAATTGAGCATCACAATTAGCATCACATATCATGTGTCATCATAAACATGTAATCCATCACATATGTATCATAAATCACCATCCATCACATATGTAATAAACAATCCACATTCTAATAAACACAAAATTCAAAAAATGTCACATGCATCATCATAAACACGTGATCCATCATATATGTATTTTAAGTCAACATCCATCACATAGCTAATAAACAATCCAATTTCCATAAATAAACATAGTTTAAAAATTGTCACATAAATAGTCACTCTCCCTATCTCCATCTCCATATTAAAAGGTGCATCATGAATTAATTATGTAGTGGCATTAGAATTCAAAACATAATGAATTAATTATGTAAAAAAAATTCTATCAAGAAGTCAATATTAAATAAATAATATACTAATCGCATACCTCATACATTTCATTCTTCATCATCATGAACATCAAGGTCATCATCGCCAACATCATCATCATCATCATCATCATCATCATCATCATCATCATCATCATCATCATCATCATCATCATCATCATCATCATCATCATCACCATCACCATCACCATCACCATCACCACCACCACCACCATCACCATCACCATCACCACTATCATCATCATCATCTTCTTCTTCTTGTTCTTCTTCATCGTCATTGAGAAACTGTCGATCGTGATCATCATCCACTTCATCTTCTACTTCTTCGATATCTTCTTCTTCCATCACACTATACTTTATCGGCCTTCCTCTTGGATCATGTCTAAAAACAAATGACCAACCCGTTTTATGTGGAACCTCTGAGTAAAATACTTGCTCACATTGGCTTGGAAGAACATAGGGCTCATTCCCAACTGGTTCAAATGACCTTGTATTTAGCACTATAAAACCATTATCATGTTCAATAATAGTTCTATCAGGATCATTTTTATTCAATCGTAGCCTGTACCATTTGACGACGAACAAAACTAATTTGAAGGAATTAAAGTCACACTCAAGTATATCATCCAAAATGCCATAGTATCGATTTTAAGACTGTTGAGGATGAATGTCATTTCTCGATGAAATATTTGTCACCTCAAAGACTGCAGTGATGCCAGAATCACAAGTTTTCTTCGTGTTTTCCAACTTTTTTATGCGAAATTTATGCTTCGACAAATGTCCATACCCTGTTCCAAATCTCCCATTTTGGCATAGGCAGGGAGGATAGTAGCAATGGTCATGGATTTTGGCTTTACACCTGCCGATTGCATTTTCTTGAAAGTTTCTAAATCCTTCTCAACAAATCCATTTTGTGCATATCTGGCAATCATTGAAGTCCAGGAAACCACATTTCTTTGAGGCAATCCGTCAAACGGTTCCCATGCCTTGTCTATGCTTCCACATTTTGCATACATAATAACAGAGTAGTTGCAACTACATCTGACAAAATTCCTCTATCTTTTATGCTTTGATGGATGTCCATGACCTGTTCCAAAGCTCCCATTTTGGCACAAGCTGGGAGTACGCTGGCAAATGTAACAAAAGAAATGCAATGATCAGCTCCAAACACATCAAACCACTACTAACAAAACCGAGAGTCTAAAATATGATAGGGAATAGTGTGAGTTGTCCTGAAATAAAATATTTTATTTTCAATTTCAACTAAAACATAATTACTCAGCCATTTAATGTTATTAATAAGTGTTTAATTTATGAAAGAGATAAATGGTTGGCCATAGTACATGAGTTACTAAATGCACACAAATAAGTGAATTTGATATTCAAAACTATCTACAATGAATTCAATTCTTGTCCATTAGTCATTTATGTTTGCAATAAGCATCTTTCTTTGTTTTTCTTAATCTTTATTCATAGTTATGTGCATATTTCACATTCTATAATTAGGATATCAATTGCTATGGCTGAACACTAGCATGATGTTTGTGTTGTGGTATAGATGCCTGGAAACATAATTATGGGATTTTTATATTATAGAGATCATAAATCTAGATATCGCATATTAGTTATAGCTCTTCTTGGATTGAGTCTAAAGTTGACATACAATCATAAAGCCATTATTAACAGATCTATCCATTTCTAGTAAAGACAATTGAGAAAGTCATTTTGATATTGAGAGTTTCTTATCTGTTTACCTATTGATCATTATTAAGCCATAATATTTAGGTCTATTTATCTCTCTTGCAAAACCTCTGTAAGTGTCCTAGATTGTCCCTACTACTCGCTCTTCAATTCAGAAAAATGGAGTTCTAAAGATTTGTTGCACAAGATGGTGTTGAACATATCAACAACGCTAGCATGGAAGGCATGTTCAAGCTTCCACTTGTACAACTTACAACAAATGATTTGTTGATAGAAGAAATTCTTGAAATAGGGAAACAATCGAAAGACAAGTAAGTACATACAAACCTCAGTTGAAAGTAAAATCTGTGTATAAAAAGAGTACATTCAATCCCAATCCATAAACACAATAGAGATACCGATGGAGACTTAATTGGATGTAGCATGTCACACCAAAGTTGTTAGAGTATGCTAAGCTAGTACATAATGTTTCGTAAAGCCACATTAGTATTTTACCCAGATCATTATCTACCAAAACTAACTATAGTAATCCTTTTGAGGATTAATTTCATGGTGCTAGATCTTCATTTAGTTCCAATTCTTGTTGGAGAAAAGAAAAGTTATTTCTTGAGGTAGATGAATATCCCATCAACAAATGACAAGACCCTTTCTAGAATATAACAAATTCTACTCCAACAAAAGATCATGGGGGTTTCACTAGAGATATTGAATAAGAGATAGACTTCTATTGTTGCATTAAAAGCATTGGCATGTTCTTCATTTATTTATGTAAACTTTCTGTGACGCCACCACGACCAACAAAGGTGTAAAAAGTTGTTTGAAATGCATGGATTTTTAGGATTGTCCTTTGAGAAAATAGAATTAAAGTATGGAAGCAGGATTTGCCAGCTCCTGAGGGAAAGACCATGTCAGACAATAATTTCTATTTTCTTGCCTGTGAAGAAAGACCATGTCAGACAATATCAACGAACAACAAAATAAGGAGACAATTGCTAGATTGTGGTCTAACTTGAAAAGAAAAGGTGATGGAAAATGTTATTGTCCGTGCAAAATTTGTAAGGGGTTAAAGACTAGAAGACTTCTAATCAAAACAACAAAGAAACATTGTAGGCTGCATGGTCACATTGAAGGTGGACATGATTATCATCAATTGGTAAGCTTTTAATTATATCATTTTGACAATTTATATACATAATAAATCACGTGATGATGAGATCATGATCACGATTTATTTATGTATATCAATTTTATATAGGTCGAGCACCCCGAAGCACATGGTATGGATCAACACAACCCTGAGAATATGGTTTTCGAAGTGGACGAACATGGAGGTGTGAATATAGAAGTTGGAGATAATGATCCCATGGAAGATGACGATCATGAGCCAGAAAACACAATTGAAGATGATGGTACAAATACATTGTTCCATGACTCATTTAGTACTTGCACAACTGATCATGATGATGAAGATGACCTTGATGTTGTTCATGATGTCCCTCTACTTGAGAAGGCATCTGAGGCCCTTTATGAAGGCTTGCAGGCAACTCTTCTCTCCGCTGTATTGTTGTTGGTGAACTTGAAGGTTATGAATGGTTTATCCAACATAACAATGTCACGTATGTTAAGGCATGCCATATATGTCATAATAAACTATGAATCATGTTGTACCATTAATATTCTTTATTATAACAAATTATATTTTGTTGTTGTAGATTGATAGGTGAGCTTTTGTTACCACCATCAAATATTCTACCTTGCTCATACCGAGAATTATCTGCCGTGATGAAAGATATTGGAATGGAGTATCAAGCAATAGATGCTTGTCCCAATGATCATATTATATATCACAAACAACATGAATTTCGAACTGAATGCCCTGAATGTCATATCAGTAGATATCAAACAAATCAAATAACAAAAAGTGTTTCTTGCAAGGTTCTTCACTATATTCCCATTATTCCACGTATGCAACGATTATTCAAGTGCACTAGCTTGGCACAATTTATGGATTACCATGCATGCAATAGAAGTCGAGATGACATTATTCGAATGCCTGCAGATGGTTCAACATTTATGGATATAGAGGAAAAGTGGCCACACTTTAAAGAAGAACCTCGTAATCTCAGGCTTTCATTGGCAACGGACGGTGTCGATCCATTTGGAGAGATGAGATCTAGTTACTCAGTGTGGCCTGTTTTTGTTATCAACAATAACATTCCTCCATGGATGTCAATAAAGAGGGAGCACATAATGTTGGCAATGATTGTTCCAGGTATTTTATCATTTAAATATAGTCGTCTAAATTTAATTATAAATATTGCAGTAAAATGGTCATAATAATTATGTAATGTTTTTGTTCATTCGACTAGGTAAGTACCAAGTTAAAGATATGAATGTATATATCAAGCCTCTTATCGATGAGTTGTTGGAGTTATGGAATGGTGTCACTATGTATGACGTCTCTAGACCAATAGGACGAAGACAATTTCAATTCCATGCGATCCTTCTATGGACAATACACGATGCCCCGGGGCTAACACATTTTTGTGGTATGTTATAGTGTTTAAGTTGTGCATGAACATTATAATTGAAAAAATTATCATATTTAATCCAATTATACATTATCTTGTAGGTCTTTAAACAAAGGGAAAATTTGCATGTCCTGTTTGTGGTCCAAAGATGAAATCTCGTCATTCAAATAGTTTAGGAAAGCATGTGTTTGATGAGTATAGACACTTTCTCCACAAAAATCATAAGTATCAAAATACTGAAAAACATCTTTTCAATGGGAAAGAAGAGAATACATGAAAGCCATGAAGAATGACACCTCACTTGTGGAAGTTGGAATATAATAGAATTAATCATCAAGGTAATGCCATTCCATCTATTGGTTTGTCATAAAACATCTTTTCTATTTTGTTTTGTTTACTGATGACGTGATTGATGATCATGCAGGTTATGAAGGCATAAATGACCACCTTCCTAAGGGAATAAAAAGTTATCCCCGACAATTTCGTAGGTTGCCCTACTACGAGCAGTTACAAATTGTTCATTTGTTTGATAGTATGCATATTGGAAAGAATATAACAGAGACATTATGGAAAATATTGGATGGAAGGCGTGACAAAGAAAAAATTGTCAAAATATGTAGTGACATTCAGGATTCCAATCATGCAATGATAAATGTCATTCAATCAAATAGCCATGGAGACCAGATTAATATAAGTGAGCTTCCTTGGTTATTAACAGACCAGCAAAACAATGCTATAAAAGAAGTCATATGAAAAATTCGATTTCCCACAGGATTTGCTGCGAACATAAACAATCTCATATCAAAGAAAAGTGAATTTGGGCCAGGGATGAAAACGCATGATTGGCATACCTTCATTAAGGTAATTCATGTTCTTGTGTTTTTAGTATGTATTTAAGTACTAAGCGTACATGTACTTTTCATTATGTTACAAAAAAATGAAAAGATAATTTTATAATTGTTGCAGTACGTTCTACCTCTATCTCTCCCAGACGACTTCGACAATAATGTCAAGCAAGTCATATATGATCTTGGAAAATGCATAAGGTAAGTAGTGATATTTGTTTAGTTCGTTGTATAGATATTATATTTGTGATTTGTTTTACTTGTTATGTAATATATTTTTTTGCGTCTTGCATACCTTGTAGGTGGTTGTCATGTAAATAAATCCATAAAGATGATATAAAATATTGGAAGAGAAAAATTCCCCTTTTAATGTGTGAAATGCAAAAGTGTCTACCTCCAACTTTTTTCAATGCACAAGAACACTACCTCATATACCAAGTTGAGGAGATTGAATTGTGTGGACCTGTACACACTAGGTCAATGTGGATGGTTGAGAGGCACTTGAAATTTTTGAAGGCTTTGGTTCGACAAAGAGCACATCTTGAGGGTTCTATGGTGGAGGGATATATGGTATACTTGTGATTCTGGCATCACTGCAGTCTTTGAGGTGACAAATATTTCATCGAGAAATGACATTCATCCTCAATAGTCTCAAAATCGATACTATGGCATTTTGGATGATATACTTGAGTGTGACTTTAGTTCCTTCAAATTAGTTTTGTTCGTCGTCAAATGGTACAGGCTATGATTGAATAAAAATGATCCTGATAGAACTGTTATTGAACATGATAATGGTTTTATAATGCTAAATACAAGGGCATTTGAACCAGTTGGGGATGAGCCCTATGTTCTTCCAAGCCAATGTGAGCAAGTATTTTACTCAGAGGTTCCACATAAACCGGGTTGGTCATTTGTTGTTAGACATGATCCAAGAGGAAGGCCGATAAAGTATAATGTGATGGAAGAAGAAGATACCAAAGAAGTAGAAGATGAAGTGGATGATGATCACGATCGACAGTTTCACACTGACGATGAAGAAGAACAAGAAGAAGAAGAAGAAGAAGATGATGATGATGATGATGCTGATGATGATGACGGTGATGGTGATGATGGTGATGATGATGGTGAAGACTATTGATGATGATGATGATGATGACGACGATGACGACGAGGATGATGAGGAGGAGGATGATGATGATGATGATGATGATGATGATGATGATGATGATGATGATGATGATGATGATGATGATGATGATGATGATGATGATGGTGATGGTGATGATGATGACGACGATGATGATGATGATGATGATGATGGCGATGATGACCTTGATGTTCATGATGATGAGGAATGAAATGTATGAGGAATGCGATTAGTATATTATCTATTGAATATTGACTTCTTGATAGAATTTTTTTTACATAATTAATTCATTCTGTTTTGAATTCTAATGCCATTACATAATTAATTCATGATGCACCTTTTAATATGGAGATGGAGATAGGGGGTGTGACTATTTATGTCACAATTTTTAAACTGTGTTTATTTATGGAAATTGGATTGTTTATTAGCTATGTGACTATTTATGTGACCATTTAGTTGAGGATCCTGCATAGTCTACATAAAGTAAAGGTAAGGAATTACAAAATTTACAATGATTTTGATGACAACATCTTTTTATTATTTAATACTCTTTTTGTCTACAAAGTTCATGTTGTGTATGATGTAATTTCGCTAACGTTTTTTATATTTTTTCTTTGTCACAGGCCAACATGGATCCCTCACATATCGCAGACAGAGATGTACCTTGCGACACTTCTACCGAGCAGGTAAACCTCATTGTAATTGTACAAATTAGGTAGAAGCAAACTGTTACAATATTATGTTCTTTTTTTTAGTGATTTATACTAATTTTGTAATTGTTAATGATATTCTTGACATAGACGGATGTTCGGGGAAAGGGAAAGGGAGTTGCAGTACCTGAGCACCTTTCTATGGATGTGGAATCATTAGGGTTAAGCAATGATGACCCTAAAGATCCCACAGACCTTGTGAAATTCTTTAAAATGCCTCTTATAAAAATTAGAAAAGAGATTGTTGCTTTGGCAGCCATGCATCCTACCACTGATGAGATACGACAGAGGGTGGAATTATTGTATAAGACAATAGAAAAATTGCAAGTAAGCAGTAATGAAAGCTTTAATTATAACAAAAGTTCAATAATGGTTTATATTTTATTCCCTTTTTATGTCATTAACTAAAATATGTACGTATTGTTTTTACAACAATTTATCCGCCCTCATGAAAGTCGTTCCTACGATCAGGGTGTTGCAGGATCAAGTGATGATGATTTTCTTTTATTATCACTTGCTTGGCTTATCACTCTGAGTACCCAAAACACATCATACTTGATACTGTCAATTTTCAAAATAAAGGTTCATCCTTGTTTACAATTCTTGCACTTTTCATATATTTAATGTTTGATATATTTAATGTATTATTCTTTAGAAGCTGCCAATGTTACTGTGCAAATGCCGACACCGCCTCATCAGAGGTCATCCTCACCTGTATTATCGACTGCAATGTCGGCAACACATAGCATGCAGACATCCTCTAGTGCATGCCATATTGGCCCGCCCATTGTTGGTAGATCCCTCTTTTGCTCTATCTTTTGTCATGTGTTTATTTCCCTTCAAGCGTTCTTTCTTGAATTCTAATGCCATTTCATAGTGGATTCATTTTTTGCAAGAGGAGATGCACATGAGGATGTGCTACAGGCGACTACTGCTGATAACATAGCATCGTTTCCTGGATCTTCTCGTATTGCTAGTACGGGAACATTGCAGGCCACATTTGTGGTGAGCGACGAAGAAATGCTTCCCTTAAAGATACAAAAGATTCCAGGTACTTTAAAATTATTATTATATATACTCTTATTATAATTTACTTTATGATCACTCATTTTGGACTAATATTGATCCCATGAATTTTTTTGCAGGCAATGATATTTTCTATAAACATCTTAGTGACATAGCATTGTAGATATTTGGGCCCACCATACGTAAAAGGTGGTACATCATATGTGAACTAACCCTTATCCACTTTTGATTTCATATCATTGCTAGAATACTTTTCCTTTGATCCATTTCTTGAAGTGTAATAAATGCAGCTTCAGTTCATTTTTGAATCTAATAGGTTTGTTTTTGCTTTAAAAGGTGGAATGACCAAGAAAAAAGGTTAAAAGATGAATTGACAAACCAAATGGTGGAGTGGTTTGGAAATGACACCTTTGAAAAAACCAAGCTCCTTGAAAAAGCTGGCACATATCTAAAGTATGTGAGGGACCAATACATGACCCATTTGGAGAGGAACCTAAAGTACGAGCGTCCCCCCATGATTCCAGAGAGGGAGTGGAAGGACCTGATTTTGGATGCCAAGGAGAGAATTGAAAGGAAAAAAGGAAATACACTAGTAGACGCTAGAAGAAGGTACGAGATACTATTAAGAATGTAATTATGTACTAATTAATTACTCTTTATATTTATATAATCTAACATATTTCAAACTTTTTATAGATTGAGTGACATGTCAAAGGCAACCAAGGCAAGGCAAGAAAAGCACAGGCAACACAAACTCGGCTCTGGTGGCTACATGAAACTTGCTACACGAATCGTAAATATCTCATGTAAACTCCCATATTATCTCAAAATATTAATAAATTGCAAACATTTTTTTTTTATCAAACAATGCAAGCAAAATTCACGGTACCAAGCAAAAATGCAGGGCTCTGAATTCAATAGAGTGCCCACAGAAGATGACAAGAGAATTGCCTACCAGCAAGGCTATTCAGCCATGGCTGATTGGCTACGAGAATTGAGTGGGCATACACAACATTCGAGTGCATTTGTCACACAGGTAAATATGCTAAATGGAAGTTGTTTCAAATTGAATACTTTACCAATAATCTAATTGATGTTGAGTTTCAACATAAAGTGACTATATTTGTTTTAAATAAGCAAGCAATGATAACAATGTGCATGTCATTGGAATGCAACTTGCTTATTGTGAAACACCACCTGCACATGAAGGTCAAGATATGCAACCCAGTAGTGGAAGTATTCATTTGCTATTCAAATTTATTTATTTAGCTATTAATACAATTAAACATCTTAATTTGTAATTAGAGTAGTAATCAATGTAACCTTTCTTGTTAATATTTTAGAGCATGTAGTCGGTGGTGAGCAAGTGGAGCATGATCTAGGTACACAACCTCAAGAACGTGATGTTTACCACTCAGGTAAAGAGGACCGTGGTGTTCAACATGTTGAGGTTGAGGCTACACAAAATGATGTGGCCCCATCAAGTAAAGAGCACAACAATTATGTTCTCTAAATTAATGAAATACTTGTAACAATAATTTTTTTTTTTTAATTTAACCCATTTCTTTGTTATTGCAGAGGACCCCCCTTCACTTCAGTGTCCTCGTCCTCAGTATAGGACTAGGCATACATTGAGATCACGAGCAGTTGGCGGAACATCTGCAGAGGGGGGAAATGATGAAGACACGGATGTTCCACTTAGTCTTTTCATAGCTTCAAAGAAAAAACAAAGAAAGAAATGATTGTAATCTAACTTATTTGATAATGACTGATTTTTATGTGTTAGTGAATGTAATTATGTGCTAATTAATGGTTATGCATGATATGTGTTAATTAATATTAATGAATGTTGCATGTTAATTAATGTTAATCAATGTTATGTGTTAATGAACATTATGTGATATTAATGAATGAATGCTATATTTTATTAATGGTAGAAAGAATTAATGAATGAATGTTATAAGATGTTAACGGGGAATTTAGAGTGATGTTAGGGGTGGGGGGGAGGGGGCAAATGAGCTTCCACCTTCACGTGGTTGGCCCTGTTAAGTAGAGAATATTAAAATATTCTCAAAACCAAGCGAAGCTCAACAAGGTAACACAGTTTTCAATATTTCATTATGTTGCACAGTTAATCTTATTGAATAATGTATATTGAATCTTAATTGCAGGGTCCAACAGAGCCAACACGAACAACAACACCACGAGTTGCTGGGTATAATGAACTCCCATATTGTCTTGTCTGTACACGAACAATATGAGTTGCTTCTAGTGTTGATATCCAAGGTGGGACTGCAAAAGTTATGAATATGCCTCATCCTTGTAAGTTTTTTTATTACAACTCCTAATTCTTGAGACTAAACTTTTTGTTCTTGATGTTTTTCACTAGTTGTCATAACCTCTGACTTTGATGCTTGTGCCTTAATAGAGCTAGATGTTTCTTGTATGCATACTTGGTCAAGGACTGTATTATGATACTATAGGGCTACAAACTAATATTATTTATTGTATTGAGTTGCACATTTGACATTAGTTTCCCTATGACTACTATGCACATTTATTTATATACACTATTTCTAGTCTGTATATTGATATTAATTTTGAGAAAATATTACAAAACTCAGAGTATTCTCAATAAGACTAGAAAAAAGCTTAGATAAATTTCTGCAGCGTTTTCTTACAATTACTTGCGATCATTTTTTAAGGAGTCCTGGTATCCATTTATAATAGTATGGATGCATACAAGCTTTGGACCCTTCAAAAGAAAGTTTGTTACAAACAACCGGTCATTTTCAAGAAGCGGTTATAAGTCCTTTTCAGCATCTGCGGCTTCCTCTGCTTGTTGTTCTGTTGCAACCTCCTATAACTTCTCCCAAGCATCTTCTTTTTGTCCCATATACTTATCTTTCCACTCCTTATACACATCATTACTAGGCCAAGTAAAACTAGCAATCTTCTGTTTCATATCTTCTAGCCGCTTCCAAGTGACTTGTACATGCCCAATCTCTGTTTCTATGAAATCATAATGAGATTTCACTTTTTCAATTTCCTCAATTGTTTGGACAAATAAAGATGTGTCATCAGTACTAATAATCTGATTGATCCTTAGGGACAAATTGTGGTCCACCTCCTTTAACCAAGTCTTCTCTTCCTTTAGCTAGACAAGACCAATGAAACCTCCTGGAAACATTTCAAATTTATGATTTGAATATTCTTTCCTATAAAGTTGGGCTTTTCTTTTTATACCTGCTCCTTCCACTGAAAGAATATTCATCTATTTTATAAACTCACATGTGGACCTTAGATTGTCATTCTCTTCTGCATCTGCATGGGAAGAACACATGAGCTCTAACTCTTTACCTCTAGGCACCAACTTATTCAGGATTGGTTCCAAAGTGGCTTCTTCTTCTCTTAATTTGATGAAAATATCAAGAATCCTCTTCATATTTATGTATACATTGGAGGTTTTGACTGAGTCAACAAAATTCAAGATTGTGGCTTTCACCGTCTCCTCATATTTGTTTGCATATAATGTCCGAGCTTGTTTCAATTTTTCCAACTCATGTTGGACATTTTCAGGTAATTGGGAACTAGAAGGCATAGGAGGAGGGGGATATTCAATGATGGGACTAGTAGGAGGGGTTCTTGCTGGAGAGCAGGCTATCATGAGTGTAGAAGATTCACTGGGATGATATTGACCTGCCAGTTGACTCTAGAGTCTAGCAATTATGCTGTCTCTGTTGGCTATTCCTTCTTTAGCATCAGTGTAAGCTTTTAAAATAGTCTCCAACTTCAATTGGATATTAGCCTTTTCTTGTGCCTCTTTCTCTGCCACCGCAACACTGAATTTTGCAGTCTCTAGGATTGTGCTTGCAGCTTCCACTACCCCTGTGTCTTGGACTCTTTTAACTATCATGCCTCCTAAGAGGCTAGAATCCGATGCATCCTTCTTTCTTTTGTTTTCATCCTTCTTTAAAGACCACATGACAAGAGCAACATTATCTTTGCTAAATGTCACTCCTTCCATAGGCTTTGTTTCTTTCCTCACTGCATCAAGCACTAAGGCATCAGCTATATCCCATTCAGGGAGAATCAACACACCAACCTTTGCTACCATTTCTCTTCCTTTTTCAGGGGTGATTGCTTTGAACTCCTCCATCATTTCTTGCTTAACCTCTTCTTCTACCTTATTTGTATTTTTAAGAGGCTATTCACTTTTCCTCTATTCACATCTAGTCTTGAATTGATCAATATTTTGCTTCCATAGAAATTGTATAAAAGCTTCTAATGTGACAAAATTACTGTCAGCTAGGAATTCTTCACTAGCTTTCTTAACAGTAAGGTCCATTTCTTGGCCCTTTAACTCACCATCAGTCAAATCCATTTCAGCATTAGGTGGCTCTTCGGGCATCCCCTCTTGGGTCTCCTCATAGGTATAGGCAATCTCACCAAGTCTCCCTAACTGCAATAATTGTTCAGCCACAACTTGTTCATCTCCAATGTGGATAGGAGACTGAGATGGAGAATATTGAGGCTCATCGGTTTCAATTTCCTTTCCCACTCTCTGCTTCTTAGGGGAATCCTGGATGTCAATGACATCTTCAATTTTCCTCTTCCCTTTTGAAGTGGAAGGCTCACCCGTCACTGGCATTATCACAGTGTACTTTGACCTTTTATGCATTACATAGTCACCACGTGGGATATCTCTAGCAAAGGCAAGCTTAGCCAATACCATCTTAGCCTTATTAGGGTCATTTTGCATTATGGCCTCCCTCTTTTCTTTTAAGGTCTGCATGAGATCTTCAAAATAAAGAATCAGGAATTTTATTTTCTCCTCAAATGGATTGAAGCTAGAAAGGGGGTCATAGCCAGTGTCAAATTGATGGATAAAATCAAGGGCTTTCTTATATGCCACCCATTTCTCCTTCCTTAGTTCTTTCTCATCTAAGCTGAATTCATTTCTAATCAGATCTTCTGGGAACTGAAATTGATGTGGCCTACCTCAGCACACTGCTCTTTTTTTGAACATGCCATTGAAAAAATCCTCAGGGTCTGCACATCTTGACACTACAGTAGACAACCTATATGGCTTAAAGAATTCTTCAAAAAATCTCCATCCACCCTTAGTGATCACAAAACGGTGAGCCATGGTAATAGTTGGGAAAATAGTCCCTTTACCTCTATTCGTTAGCTCTGCTTCTTGTACTCCCCCAATTTGTCTCAGGACTTCTGCAATCCCTATCTTCAATGAGACCTGATAGGGTAGTAAAAAGGGGGTGCCTCTAAATCAAAACACTCTAAAAATAGTAGACACATGGTACAAATATATGTCTCCCCAATTGTAAACAATCTTGATATCCTCTGCAAACTCCTTTGGTCTGAGAAACTCCAAAAGAGCCTTAGGAATTCTAGGGTTTTCTCTGCATAGAAGAATCCTAATTTTAGATGCAAAGCATCTATCAAACTTTTAATACCTTGCATCTTCTCTATCCCAAGATAGAATAGTACTCTACAATTGCACTAGCATCTCCTCTTTATCCTTGACCTTAATCAGGTCCATCTCCTTTCCAAAATAATTGGCCCCTTTGAACAGAAACATATGCATTAACATGGAGTACCATCCAAATGGCCTATCCACCTTACCATTTTTGATTCCTACTAGCCCTTTATGAATTGCATCAGCAAGGTATGAGGCATAATCAAATGTTATTGCTAGGGAGGGGTTTAGAATTTGTGCAATCATTAACATATAATGGGTTGGCATATTCTTTTCAACATCCTTTCCAAAAATCTAGCATAATGCCCAATACATACCCTTAGCTCTCAAAGTGAATAGGTTGAGAGAGAATGGTTCCATTGTGTTGGGGCCTACAACTGTTAACCCCCCTATCTTTACAAAGAATTCTTTCTATGGGCCACTTCTAAGATGATCCCTTTGTGTGTTGTAAACCTGGGCTAACGAATCAAAGTCAATACGTTCTAACAAATTGGAGGACTCACTGAGTTTAAACACTTTCCTGAATTCATCTTCATTTATCTCAATCAAGACTGATCCCTTTATGTTCCTGATGCATCTTGCCACATAGTCATAATTATATACAATCAGGGCTAATAGATCTACATCCATAAAAACACCTGGGACCACAAGCTTTCCTACATCCTGCTTCCATATGCCATTCAAAGGAGCTGGGGAATTCCTCTGCCCAAAACTGACTTTGAAGAGTCCTAAGTGTGACAATCCTATTTCAGGGTCCCTTAACCAATTACCCTTATCATAAAGGCCATCTCCAATTTTTAGACGAGGGTTCTTAGGTACTAGCTCTTTGGCCTTAGCCCCAGCATTGGTGGACATGGTTAATTGCTCTAAAAAATCATCACAGATATTTCGGTCCTGACAATTCACTTTCCCTGTAAATTCTCATTTGGGTGCCATTCTGGTCAAACAATTATACCACTAGAAGCTAGCACAGACCTCTAATGAAGTAATTCACAAAACAATATTTGAGAACAAACCAAGAGTTATCAAGAAAAGCACAAGAAACCTGATTATTCGCTTGAAGAAAATCACTCTACAACAATTCGCTCTGCAACAAACTTCAATGAAACAATACTTAGCAATCAAGTTGATGCGGACTGAAAAGGGCAAGTTGGCATTTAAGTTTTTAGAATTTAACTCCACATGCTTCGGCTTTCTTTTTAGATTTAAATTCACCAAATCAAATTCAAAACTAGCTCCAACAAGTCATAATTTCTCTAAGTCTTTCCTCTGTTTCGCTCTTTCGCTACTTCACAGAACATAAAACCCGTGCTCTTTTCTTTCACGAAAAAACGCTGGCCATTGGGTCTCAAGAACTTACATCACTTTTATCTCCGTTTAATCTCTTTGCTTTAGTGTTGGGCCCTACCTCCTTTTCGCCACTTCGCAGAGTTTAACATTCGTGCAGTTTTCCTTCGCAAGGCCGCGCCAAGCGTTAGATCAAACTCAAATCACCCAGCCTTTAACTCCAACTGGGACTGTCAATCCTTTTAACTAATCGTGCCTCATCTTGACGGCTAACGGTTTTTGCCATTTCGTTGAGGTTAAGTTGCGGGCATCTTCAGGTTACGAAACAACGAGAAGCGTTGGATCAATCTTGAGATGAATGCCTTTTAAGTGGGCCCTTTATCCGGGAATTAATTACCCCACTTGTTCTCTGGTTAATAAACGTCACATGGCAGTCGACCATTAGCCCTGGAAACTCCTTTTGGTTCCACCCTTAATCCGCCAAGTGTTCCCTTTTACTATTCCCACATAACTGCCAGTTACACCTAGGTGGGCCCTCAACCACCTTTTTAAACCACGTGTCACTTGACACATTACTATCAAGCTCTACAAAAAGTGGCAGCTGTTATGCCACGTCACTCCTCTGTGTGATTTCCACCTATCTTTCGCTACTTCGCGAACATTATTCTTCGTTTGGTTTGCAACCACGAAACCATGAGAACCGTTAGATCAAAACAGACCTGATCTGCTTTTAACTTCATGCCATGCCTGTCCCTTGGGCCCATCGGCCTTTTTGCTACTACGCAATGACTAACTTGCTAGCATCTTATCTTTGCGAATTCACGCGAGCCGTTAGATCTCAAGAACTTGCTTGTTGTTTACTCTTTTTATGACAACCTTGCCCAGACCCATTGCATAACGCCAACTGAGTGCCTTGTCACCACTATGTCATCGCCAACTGGGGTTACCACATTTACTACCACTCTTAGCGGGACCCTCCACCTTTTCGCTATTTCGCTGAAGGTATAGCTCGTGCATCTCCCGACCACGAAACAACGAGAAGCCATTGATCTTTTTCCAACCCAATCATTCTTTAGCCAAAGAATACCGCTTATCTCAGGGACCCGCCAAACCCTTTCGTCACTTCACGAAGGTTAAAACACATTCAGCTTGATCTCATGAAACCACGCTGTTCGTCCGATCAGATGAAACAAAGAGAGATGGCTTCTATCAATGAAACCATGTGTATCAGAGACATGCCTTTTAGTCTCCTTGAAACTCATTCTCATCAAAATTTTTTTGCTGTCCTTCGGGTTTCATGTCGAAGAGACTTTGGACTTTGGTGAATTCTTTTGTCCTCCCATCAAAACTCATATCCTTATCAATATCATTCATCGATGTAGTTTTCTTCTGTTTTATTGATATCACTTTTTTGATGAGAATGCTTCTTTCGGTGAATCTTCTTTATCTTGCATCGATGATATTGTTTCTTCAAAATCCTTTTCTCATTGGTCGGGGCCACCTCTACTTTCTTCGATACCTTTTATTGGTGGGACCATCCCTTTCGGTGAGTCATTTTGCACCGATAGTGTTATATCCTCGAAGACCTTTTCTTGTCAATGAGAACCATCTCCACTTTCCTCGATATCTTTTATCGATGGAGTTACTGTCTTCGATGAGTCCTTTCTGAAGTTCATCGACATTTTCTTTCTTGAATGCCCCTTTTATATCGATGAGACATCACTGGGTCTCATCGATACTGTTTGAATCTTAGATACTTCGATAGAATTCTTTTAGCCAAGAAAGAAGTCCTTATCGTTGGGTCCCGCCAAACCTTTTCGCTACTACGTGATAGGTAACTTTCAGGCATGTTGAGTTCACAAATCCACACGGGCCATCCGATTGACTGAGAGTTGCGCGACAATTACAAGGCCCGATGGTCATTAGAAAAAGCAATTTAAAGGCGAATAAAAATTAAAACATTTAAAAGGACTGCCTAGGTAAAAAACAATGGGGGGAACACTTTGCATGACAAAAGGACCCATTACTTAAGTGAATAAAGTAACATGGAAATAGAATTATAAGGGTTTTTTCTCAAACATTTTGAAAGTGATTAAACCTAAACCCTAAACCCTCTTTAGGACCCAAAGCAATAGAAGTCACAAGGCCATACCAGACCCAAGAATTTCATAGACTTAGCCAATTATGGAAAAGAATACCCATTTTTTAAACAGTGATAATAGTAACCTCTGAACCTTTATCTCTTCCCTTAAAAATGAAACTTGCCATTTGAATTTCTTTCTCATATTGATTAGCTTAATAATATTTGTTCAATGTTTTTTATTGTTAAAAGATTACCTTCCTTTTAGATAAATTAGTTAGATTCTTATTATGTTGAAGAACATTTAGTTAGTTTTCTCCTTCAACTGAAGTAGTTATGTTTTATTTTGAAATGCTCAATTTTTTTATCTTAATATAGATCATAATTTATTTTCTTTAAGTATAGAATTAATGGAATATTTTATATGGTATTAGAGCAACCAAGTTCAACATTGAACCTCAAGCTTTCCACCTATAAACAAAACTCTATACATATGCAGGCGCACCATGCTTGAGATAATATGCATGCACACTATATACAAAACTATATTCGCAAATAAATCTTTTATTCAAATCCACAATATGAAACACAAAGTTTTACTAGAACACAAGTAACCTTATCTCCTTTCGATAATATCACAAGCAACTGCCTATAGAAAGATGCAGTAATCCATAGCATATACACAAAGGACAGACGACTGATTATATTATGTATGTTCGCAAAATGGTACAATAGTAAGCCTGAGGCTATATTCTACTTCTTCTCTAATGATCCTTATTGTTACAAAAGTTCCCTCATTTATATGAGGGTATACATTGTCACCAAGCATTGTGGATTTTCAGCACATAACTATTAATTAGCACTTTTGTTAACAAACTGGAAGATAAACAAGTTCACCATTCCTATGTGTTCAATGTACTTATCATCTTTATACATTAGAATGTCATTGTTTAGTGTCCTCATGTCACTTTCTGTCTGGAAATGATTGGATAGAATATTGTTAACACAAAGTGACAAATCTTTGTCCTGATCCAACTCTGCTACTGCTCGATTCTTCTCATCACTAAACTCTTGTTTCCACTATTCCAACGATACTAACTCACTATTACTGTAAAAAGAGGTTAACCTAGGGGTATTCCCATCGTCCAGCCTTTGATGCTCTTTCCTTAAATGATTTGCCAATTCATCATGGGACTTCAAGTGAGCCTCGACTTCAATTTTATCACATGGATTCATTAGACTATTATCATTCATCAAGCCTTCCAACCGAGACCTGAGCCTTTCATGCTCTTTCACAGCTTTGACTGTTCCAGTGTATGTCTTCCAATAGATTTCTGTAACCTGCATCATACTTTTGAATCTATGGTCAACAACCTCAAGAACTAACTTATCCATCTTTTGTTGTTCCTTTTTTAGTTGACGAGATGTCTTTTCGGCCATGTTCCTCCAATACATAGCGTCTATCAAGGCATCCATGGCATCTTTGTCAACACCGTATCTCATCCCTGTTTGACTGGTACCTGTATCAATCTGAAGCAATCTTGCTTGCAACCTCTATTTTTCTTCATCGGTTTTCTCATATAGGCTTTTGTATGTACAATTTTCTTAGACCAGAAACTCTATCTGATCTTGGTTCAGTTTAGCGACATCCAAATTTAGTTTGGCAGTTGTTCTAGGGTCAGTCTTTCCAACCTGCTACACCATCAAATGTCCAAAAGCTTCTTCTGTATCAACCAATATAGGTCTTTTATCTTTGGGATACATAGCCCACTGTAGAAGAGCCTTCTGATCTGGATCATATCTTGATCCTCTAAAGAGTTTATCAATCTCTTTTGGCATCATTTGCCTACTTGGGTCCTGTTTCTTGAGGAATCCATCAAACAACAAGGTAGAGTTCATGTTCCATCCAGAGTATAATAACACACCAGCTTCCTTAAGCAACTGTCTTCCCTTCCTAGGTGTCATTTCTCTCATCACAAGATCCATCTCCTCTTGTAACTTTTGAAGCTGCTGCTCTTCTTCACTATTTCTCATGTTATTCCTAATTTGAGATCCTTTATGTTGATAGAGGAATGTGGTGAACTCCTTGGAAGCAATGAAGTCACTCTCAGCAATGAAATCGTCATGCTCCAGGAATCTGATGTCAACCACTTCTCAGACATTCAGTTATCCTGTTGCCAAGTCTATCGGTGTATCCTCTGCATAACCAGGGGGGTAATCCTCTCGAGGAGTGAATGGAATGATGCCAGATGTGGAAGAAGGAGACATATGAGCCAAAGGCTCTGTATTCCTAATAGTATCAATGTAATCCCTAAAAACATGAGGTGAGACTCCCTCAAGTATTTCCAATTCATGCTCCACAAGTTTGTTGGCCAACTCCAAGGGGTCTTAAATATTTTGTAGCACGTTCTCATCCATTTTCCTTCTATAAAGCTTCCATTTATAAGCCTGCATTGCTTTCTCAAACTTTATTCGCTTCACTCTGGCCTCTTCTCTGCCAATGTTCTTAATGAGGTCATCTGGTAGGTAAGATTTATTCTCTCCAGCCTTCAACTTTTGTGATGACCGGGCTATCCTTATGTATCCTTCAGGATCGAAATTGGGTCTTGGATCCCCCATAGCCATGCCATAATAATCCAATTTTGTCTATAGCAGGCCATAACTCTTTGAACTTTTCACAATAAAATCTGAAAATACTAACAACCCAGGTACAATTGATTGTTTTCCATGGCTTGTCAGATGTTCTGTACTCACTATTGACAGTTGCCTCACAATTTCCAGACAAGCCACTCTGTTAGGGACTGTAAGTGGTAGTAAGTATGGTCTCCCTTCGAACCCGTATACCCTGACTTGTGTGCAGTCTAAAAAACAATACCAATCTCCCCAATTGTGTTCAATTGAGGGATCTTCAACGAAATCTTTTGGTCTTAGGAATCTTTGAACCTCTAGTGCAAGGGCATGATCGCACGGGCATCCCAATAGTCTATATAATGGCTTGACAAAGAACTCCTCAAAATGCCAATATTGATTATTCACATACCTCTGGTCCCATGAAGAAACCCATAGTTGCACTGGTTTTCTCATTCCAGCATTGTCATATGTCCTGATACATAACTCTTCTGGCCATAACCCTTCATCTTGTCCCACATACAATAGCATATGCATAAGGAATAATGCTTGAAATGAACATTGATGACATCCCCCTTTAACTTTTCTAACCCATGATTCAAAACCTCAACCAAATAAGAAGAAAATCAAAGAAGCGGGGGTCCTTAGACTGCAAATCAACACAAATGACCATGGCTGCAATATCCATCAAAGGATGGGCTTTTATCCCTAGCACTTAGGCAACACAGTAATAGGTATACTTGAAATATGGATGGAAAGAGTTGACATCATAGGGAGCTTTGTCATCCTGACCTACTGGCACTAAGGACCCTACATTCCTAGGTCTATGTATAGGGAGTCTCTACGTTTTGTAAATGTGCTCTAGGTTAAAATATTCACTTGTTAACTTCTTGAGGTCAATCAATTCTTCAAATCCCCAATCCAACTTGAACACGGTGTCAGTAACCTCCTTTGTGATTGCAAGAATTAGATCACACATGTAGTTATATATGGTCTTGGTTTTAGGGTCATAATTGTTTGCCAATGCCTTCATGAGCTCCACATTCATGAATACATTAGCCACAACTAACCTTCCTAAGTTCAATCGCCATAAATTGTTGATAGGTTGAGGGGCAACTCTTCTGTTGTACTCATATATGAATAATTCATACCCTCTCAACTCTATCCATATGTCTCCAAGATCCTCAAACCGGTCCTCCAAGCCTTCCTCTTTAGCTCTAATCTTTTTGGACCTCAAACTGGATGATGGGCACTGGTCAATCAGGTCCTGGGCTAAAGAACGCCCTTCCCTTTTCTGTCTTTTAGGTTTTTCTTCTGCAGCAATAGGTTCTTTTCCCTTTCTAGTCTTATTAGTTTTATATGATGATTCCATTTGAATTTTGTAAAAGAGGTCTATGTGCAAACAACTTACTTGGAATTACTGAGCTTTATCTATGAATTCGCCTAATTCTTGCTTTCAGTTCATCGCCTGTGAATTCCTTAATGCTATGCCCTTTGATGGTTGATCCACTACTTATGGCGTATTTAATTAGTTAGTAATGGCGCTTTGGACAATGGTCAGTCAGGCACACGTTTGAATTTAATGGTGATGTGACCTTCCCTGGGATTTGTTTATGATTTTCGCGGCAATCAATAATCATTTCGATGAGGATATGTCTTTCGATCATTTGTTTCTTTAGTCCATCGATCTCTTTGTTTCTATCGACAATACTTTTGTTTCGAATATTACTTTGATCAAGTATTTTTTCCCTTCATCGAAATACTGTATTCGGTCAGTATGGCTGTCTCCTCATTGAAACATATCTGATATCCATCGGGTCTTATGTCGAAGAAACCTTGGGCTTTAGTGTCCTCCTTTATTTTTCCATCGAAATACTTCTTTCATTGATATCACTATGCCCCGTTGATGAATGAGTCTATTATCTCACCGAAGCTTTTCTTTATTTTCCCTTATCGTTCTTCACCAATAAAGCTACATCGACAAAACCACGCATATCGAGAACATGCCTTTTAACCTCCTTGAAACCTATATCCTCATCAATATCTTTTATTGATGTAGCTTCCTTTTGTCTGATTGATATTATTCTTTCGATGAAAACGCTCCTTTCGGTGGGTCCTTTTTATGTTGTACCGATAGTATTATTTCCTTGAGAACTTTTCCCGTCGATGAAGACCCTCTATGCTTTCTTCGATATCTTTTGTCGATGAAGTTTAACCTCCTCGAAACCTATATCCTCATCAATATATTTTATCGATGTAGCTTCTTTTTGTCTGATCGATATTATTCTTTCGATGAAAACACTCCTTTCGGTGGGTCCTTTTTATGTTGCACCGATAGTATTATTTCCTCAAGAACTTTTCCCATCGATGAAGACCCTCTCTGCTTTCTTTGATATCTTTTGTCGATGAAGTTATTATCTTCGGTGAGTCCTTTCGGTGTTTCCTTCCTTCGATGGCTCTTTTATATCGATGATAATTATTATTTTTTTTATAAAAATGATCATCATCGGAATTATGACGAATACCAAGCTTTCAACCGACGACTTCTTTGACCATTGGCAGAGTCCATTGGATTGTCGAATTTCTGACGAGCATGGCATCATCGACCAATCCGATGCCAAGTTTTTGACGGTGGATTTTGTTGACACTCTGACGAAAATTTGTCAAAAATCCGACAAATGACCGTCGAAAATCAGCTCCAAATGTACTAGTGATATATGACTTGCTTGACATTATTGTTGAATTCGTCTGGGAGAGATAGAGGTAGAACATACTGCAACAATTATAAAATTATCTTTACATTTTTTTGTAGTATAATGAAAAGCACACATACGCCCAGTACTTAAATACATACTAAAAACACAAGAACATGAATTACCTTAATGAAGGTATGCCAATCATGCGTTTTCATCCCTGGCCCAAATTCACTTTTCTTTGATATGAGATTGTTTATGTTCGTAGAAAATCCTATGGGAAATTGATTTTTTCGTATGACTTCTTTTATAGCATTGCTTTGCTGGTTTGTTAATAACTAAGGAAGCTCACTTATATTAATCTGGTCTCCATGGCTATTTGATTGAATGATATTTATCATTGCATGATTGGAATCCTGAATGTCACTACATATTTTGACAATTTTTTCTTTGTCAAGCCTTCCATCCAACATTTTCCATATTGTCTCTGTTATATTCTTTCCAATATGCATACTATCAAACAAATGAACAATTTGTAACTGCTCATAGTAGGGCAACCTACTAAATTGTCGAGGACAACTTTTTAGGCCCTTAGGAAGGCGGTCATTTATGCCTTCACGACCTTCATGATCATCAATCACATTATCAGTTTACAAAACAAAAGAGAAAAGATGTTTTATGTCAAACCAATAGATGGAATGGCATTACCTTGACGATTAATTCTATTATATTCCAACTTCCACAGGTGAGGTTTCATTCTTCGTGGCTTTGATGTATTCTCTTCTTTCCCATTGAAAAGATGTTTTTTTCAGTATTTTGATACTTATGATTTTTGTGGAGAAAGTGCCTATACTCATCAAACACCTGCTTTCCTAAACTTTTTGAATGACGAGATTTCATCTTTGGACCACAAACAGGACATGCAAATTTTCCCTATGTTTGAAGACCTACAAGATAATGTATAATTGGATTAAATATGATAATTTTTTGAATTATAATGTTCATGCACAACTTAAACACTATAACATACCACAAAAATGTGTTAGCCCTGGGGCATCGTGTATTGTCCATAGAAGCATCGCATGGAATTGAAATTGTCTTTGTCCTATTGTTCTAGAGACATCATACATAGTGACACCATTCCATAACTCCAACAAATCGTCGATAAGAGGTTGGATATATACATTCATATCTTTAACTTGGTACTTACCTAATCGAATGAATAAAAATATTACATAATTATTATGGCCATTTTACTACAATATTTATAATTAAATTTAGACGACTATATTTAAATGATAAAATACCTGGAATAATCATTGCCAACATTATGTGCTCCCTCTTTATTGACATCCATGGAGGAATGTTATTGTTGATAACAAAAACAGCCCACATTGAGTAAACAGATCTCATCTCTCCAAATGGATTGACACCGTCCACTGCCAATGAAAGGTTGAGATTACGAGGTTCTTCTTTAAAGTGTGGCCACTTTTCCTCTATGTCCATAAATGTTGAACCATCCGCACACATTCAAATAATGTCATCTCGACTTCTATTGCGTGCATGGTAATCCATAAATTGTGCTAAGCTAGTGCACTTGAATAATCGTTGCATATGTGGAATAATGGGAATATAGCGAAGAACCTTGCGAGGAACCCTTTTTGTTATTTGATTTGTTCGATATCTACTGATATGACATTCAGGGTATTCAGTTCAAAATTCATGTTGTTTGTGATATATAATATGATCATTGGGACAAGCATCTATTGCTTGATACTTCATTCCAATATCTTTCATAACGACAGATAATTCTCGGTACGAGCGAGGTAGAATATTTGATGGTGGTAACAAAAACTCACCTATCAATCTACAACAAAAAAATATAATTTGTTATAATAAAGAATATTAATGGTACAACATGATTCATAGTTTATTATGATATATATGAAATACCTTAACATACGTGACATTGTTATGTTGGATAAACCATTCATAACCTTCAAGTTCACCAAGAACAATACAATGGAGAGAAGAGTTGCTTGTGAGCCTTCGTAAAGGGCCTCAGATGC
Organism: Cryptomeria japonica; assembly: GCF_030272615.1. Lineage (NCBI taxonomy): Eukaryota > Viridiplantae > Streptophyta > Pinopsida > Cupressales > Cupressaceae > Cryptomeria > Cryptomeria japonica. The sequence goes on along the minus strand of NC_081405.1, from coordinate 348,981,949 downwards.
CTTCTCAGGTAGAGGGACATCATAAACAACATCAAGGTCATCTTCATCATCATGATCAGCTGCACGAGTAATAAATGAGTCATGGATCAATGTATTTGTACCATCATCTTCAATTGTGTTTTCTGGCTCATGATCGTCATCTTCCATGGGATAATTATCTTCAGCTTCAATATTCACACCTCCATGTTCGTCCACTTAGAAAACCATATTCTCAGGGTTGTGTTGATCCATACCATGTGCTACGGGGTGCTCGATCTATTTAAAATTGATAAACATAAATAAACCGTGAGCATGATCTCATCATCACGTGATTTATTTTGTATATAAATTGTCAAAACGATATAATGAAAAACTTACCAATGGATGATAATCATGTCCACCTTTAATGTGACCATGCAACCTACAATGTTTCTTCATTGTTTTGATTAGAAGTCTTCTAGTCTTTAACCCCTTACAAATTTTGCACGGACAATAACATTTTCCATCACCTTTTCTTTTCAAGTTAGACCACAATCTAGCAATTGTCTCCTTATTTTGTTGTTCGTTGATATTGTCTGACATGTTCTTTCTTCATAGGCAAGAAAATAGAAATTATCATCATTGAACAAAGCATCTTATTGAATTTAGATTTCTAGTTTGCTTATGGTACATCACACAACATGGAAAACAATAAATACTCAATAAATAACATGATTCATTGATCTAGTATTATCACAATTTGCACTTGGCCTTCAATATTTTCTCCTCCTAACACTGTTTATCCATTACCTGTCAAGTACAAAACTCTAAAACCAGTGGCTATTAAAATACAGAAGACAACATTGTAGATCTTATAATCATCTATTATAAAACCAAAGCACTTGGGAGTGATTCTTTTGTTTGTCACAGTCCAGGAAAACGGTGTCTACTGGAGCCTTGAATAACTGACTAGAAAGATTTTTAATTCCTTTTCTTTTTCCTTATGATTTTTTCACTGTCACTTCCATCCTTCGAGTCAAATGCCCTCACCTTTTTCTTTCTTCTTGTTTTTTCATACTCATTGTCATGCTTTGAATTATTTTTCTTTCTTGGTGACTCCTTACTGCTCTCACTGTCAGTTTCACTCTCAGAATATGAGTCTGATGTATTAGAATTTGACGAACCTGATGAACTAGAAGAATCATCATTAGAGGTAGATTCATCTGACTCATGAATAGAATTTTATTTCTGCATTACAAGCCTTGGCATTATCTTCAAATACTCACGTAAACTCTCAGTGATACCACCAAGACCAATAGAAGTAAAGAAATTGATAGCAAACCATGAATTTTTGGGATTGTCCTTTGGAGAAATTGAATCAAAAGACTCCTGCATTGTTGGATCATTCAACCTTTCATCAAGCAACAATATACCAAGCTACTCTGCCAGCTCCCGCAAGAGAATCTTTATAAAAATTTGGGAAGAGGAAGTAGTATCTTCCTCTATCAGACGTATATAAGCAAGGGGTGAACTCACAAAGCTGGTTCCCACTTTTTGGTACATCCTGATTTTTGCTGAAATCATACATTTTTTGGAAAATATAATTATTTAAGCTTTAAGAGGTCCCATTTGAAGTAATTAATAGAAGAGAGTTAGATCAAAGGCTCTTAGATCAAAATTTCTTGGATAGAACCTCTCTACTTCTAAATCATACTTGCAATGGAGTCTCCTTTGCATCTATCAAATGCTGATAAAAAATCAATTTTATGTTAGCTTTTGAGGGGTCAAACGAATTCATTTAGAAGTTTTGTTTTCTTAAGGATTTGGTCCTTATTATAAGCTTTCCTAATAGTATGATTTTTAATATATTTAAGTTCATTAATATATTTTTATTTTATTTTTTATGAATGTAGGTTTTTCACCGAACATGAACTTCTTTGTTCAATGCATTGGGAAAAATAGTAAGCTAATTCAAATTTTTTTTGAAAAATATCTATGCCCTAGGTATTGATGTCTTCTTTCTAACAAAAAAAATAAAACTTAATTTTGATATATATAAAGCAAGTTATGTGTTCAAACATACACCTATATCTAAATTATAATTAGTCGTACTTCAAAACTTAATAAAATAAAAAATATTCAACATATCACTATCAAACCAACTGCATGCCCTGGGTATTGATGTTACAAACCAAAATTTAGAAGAGATAAGTTTTTATCATTTATAGAAAAAAATTTATACGTTTCAGGATGCACATCACTCTTAAAAAATGTTGTTTGTTGTAAAAAACTACTTTTGAGGGAGATGGAAAAATCACTAAAATTTTATTCAAAAAAATTTGAAAAAAATATATTTAGAATCTACAAAAAGGATGTTACAAATCACTAGTTTACATCATCTTCAAATTATTAACGATTTAAAAGTTATAGGTGTCGGAAAGTGAAGGTTTTATGCAAAATGTTCATCTAAGTGTCAAAGTTGGTCAAAAAGTGGGAACCAGTATTGTGAGTTCACCCCAAGACAATGCCATGGAAGAGCATCTCTACCAAGTAAGTGGGCAAAAAAATTTGCAACATTACGCAGTTTATTTGTTTCCAGTCTGTGTATCATAGAATACTGTTGTGCAAAACACTTATCAAAAAATTCCTCATAAATTTTATTGATCATACAAAATCTTTGCCCAAGAAGACCATAATAATGAAGGTATGTTCTCTCTTGACCAGGTTCAAGCTTGATCTTTAGTAGCTTATGACCAGCTTCCTCAAAATCAACACTTGACATGATTGTCAAATAAATTGTACGCCTTAAATTGACCAAGTTTGTCTCTGTCTCATCCTGTATTCTCAGTGCTTCCTCACCTTCCTCTTCTTCATCATGATCATCATCATTTGAATCATCACCTGAATCATTCTCCCCTTCTGCTTCATCTGAAGAAGCATCTCCAAGGATATCTTTCTTCAATTTTTCATAGGTTGCCTCATGCTCTAAGAAATCAGGACCTGGCTTGAAAATATCCAAACCAGCTTCTTGATCAAGTTCATCTTCTAGGAAAACTTCATGTGTTAACTGATCTGGATGCACATCTAGATGACCCTCGAACTTAGCTTTGGAAATTTCAAAAAGGCCTTCAATTAAAAACTGTACTCGTTTGTCAATTTCCCCCTCATGGAGAATACCTCTAAATCTTTCAAAAATCCCATAGAGACCTTTGGGTGAAAGGTCTTGCAACAAAGAACCACAATCTTTCATGAACCCAACAACAACCTCTACACTATCATCTGTGGGGTTCTCTAGTAAAAGGGTGAGAAGTTCCAAGGCAATGATCTCATGTGCAACTTGTTGATTCACTGAATGAGCTATGAATTTGGCTGCTGCTATCAACATGTGCTTGTCATTGCATTTGTATGCCCTCTTAAGCTGCAAAATAATTCTTTGCAAAAGCAGATTGCCAACTTTGGGAAATTTTGTATTTACCACAACAACCAATGCACCAAAAACATCTGTAAATCCAGGGGATGCCATTTGGGATTTCATACAAGACCTACAAAATAGACCCCTCCCATGGATGAGATTCTCAGCAAATAACTCTGGAATGATGTTCTTGATGTTAGATGCATTTACCTTGTTTACTAACCCATTGATACTCTTCTGAAGGGTATCCCATGTCATGTGCTGGTATTCCTTACTGCTCTTGTCTTCCACATCTTTCATCATTTGAGCCAGCTTAAATGGGGGAATGTGAACATCCCCACTTCTTCCAACACCCTTCTCAGCTCCTCTTACAGCACCTTCGCCATTCCCATTCTGAGATGGAGCAGACACAACACCAGAAGTTTTCACTTCCACTGCCTCTATGTCCCTCTTGTTTCCAGAAGCCCCTTTACCACTTAATTCATGCTTAATTTTGTACATAAACCCATCAAGAAGCATGAGTTTTTTCATATAAGCTCGCCCAAATATTTTACAGTTATTTTTCATCAAGATTCCCTAAGGAGCTGGCAGATCCTGCTTTCATACTTTAATTCTATTTTCTCAAAGGACAATCCTAAAAATCCATGTATTACAAACAACTTCTTACACCTTTGTTGGTTGTGGTGGCATCATAGAGAGTTTACATCAATAAATGAAGAACATGCCAATGCCTTCAATGCAGTAGTAGAAGTCTATCTCCTATTCAATATCTCTAGTGAAACCCCCATGATCTTTTGTTGGAGTAGAATTTTTTATATTCTAGAAAGGGTCTTGTCCTTTGTTGATGGGATATTCATCTACCTCAAGCAATAATTGTTCTTTTCTCCAATAAGAAATGGAACTAAATGAAGATCTAGCACCATGAAATGAATCCTCAAAAGGATTACTATAGTTAGTTTTGGTAGATAATGATCTGGGTAAAATACTAATGTGGCTTTAGGAAACATTATGTACTAGCTTAGCATACTCTAACAACTTTGGTGCGACATGCTACATACAATTAAGTCTCCATTGGTATCTCTATTGTGTTTATGGATTGGGATTCAATGTACTCTTTTTATACACATATTTTACTTTCAACTGAGGAGGTTTGTATGTACTTACTTGTCTTTCGATTGTTTCCCTATTTCAAGAATTTCTTCTATCAACAAATCATTTGTTGTAAGTTGTACAAGTGGAAGCTTGAACATGCCTTCCATGCTAGCGTTGTTGATACGTTCAACACCATCTTGTGCAACAAATCTTTAGAACTCCACTATTTCATTGAAGAGTGAGTAGTAGGGACAATCTAGGACACTTAAAGAGGTTTTGCAAGAGAGATAAATAGACCTAAATATTATGGCTTAATAATGATCAATAGGTAAACAAATAAGAAACTCTCAATATCAAAATGACTTTCTCAATTGTCTTTACTAGAAATGGATAGATCTGCTAGTAATGGCTTTATGACTGTATGTCAACTTTAGACTCAATCCAAGAAGAGCTAGAACTAATATGCGATATCTAGATTTATGATCTCTATAGTATAACAATCCCATAATTATGTTTCCAGGCATCTATACCACAACACAAACATCATGCTAGTGTTTAGCCATAGCAATTGATATCCTAATTATAGAATGTGAAATATGCACATAACTATGAATAAAGATTAAGAAAAACAAAGAAAGATGCTTATTGCAAACATAAATGACTAATGGACAAGAATTGAATTCATTGTAGATAGTTTAGAATATCAAATTCACTTATTTGTGTGCATTTAGTAACTCGTGTACTTGTGGCCAACCATTTATCTCTTTCATAAATTAAACACTTATTAATAACATTAAATGGCTGAGTAATTATGTTTTAGTTGAAATTGAAAATAAAATATTTTATTTCAGGACAACTCACACTATTCCCTATCATATTTTAGACTCTCGGTTTTGTTAGTAGTGGTTTGATGTGTTTGGAGCTGATCATTGCATTTCTTTTGTTACATTTGCCAGCGTACTCCCAGCTTGTGCCAAAATGGGAGCTTTGGAACAGGTCATGGACATCCATCAAAGCATAAAAGATAGAGGAATTTTGTCAGATGTAGTTGCAACTACTCTGTTATTATGTATGCAAAATGTGGAAGCATAGACAAGGCATGGGAACCGTTTGACGGATTGCCTCAAAGAAATGTGGTTTCCTGGACTTCAATGATTGCCAGATATGCACAAAATGGATTTGTTGAGAAGGATTTAGAAACTTTCAAGAAAATGCAATCGGCAGGTGTAAAGCCAAAATCCATGACCATTGCTACTATCCTCCCTGCCTATGCCAAAATGGGAGATTTGGAACAGGGTATGGACATTTGTCGAAGCATAAAGGATAGAGGAATTTTATCAGATGTTGTAGTTGCAACTACCCTAGTAGACATGTATGCAAAATGTGGAAGCATAGACAAGGCACGTGAACTATTTGATAGAATGCCTAAAATAAATGTTGTCTCGTGGACTGCAACGATTGCTAGATATGCACAAAATGGATTTGTTGAAAAGGCTTTAGACACTTTCAAGCAAATGAAATTGGAAGGCATAAAGCCAAATTCCACAACCTTTGCTAGCATCCTCCCTGGATGTGCAAAAATGGGAGCTTTGGAACAACGTATGGACTTCCATCAAAGCATAACGAATAGAGGAATTTTGTTAGGTGTTGTACTTGCAAATGCCCTGCTTGACATGAATGCAAAATGTGGAAACATGGGCAAGGCTCGTGAATTGTTTGATACGATGCCGCAAAGAGATGTGATCTCATGTGAACAATCAACACATGCGTATACGGGAGGAAGGGATTGCCGCTACAAAATTGAATGCTCACTCCTCAATCACAGTTCTATGGTTTTACGAGATTAAACTAGGGAAATTAACCACCACATGTATATTTTTTGCAACATGAAATTAAAAACTAGGGCAATTTGAATCTACCTCCTGCGCGGGATTGCAAGCAATGCCACAAATGCCTTTGACGCAGGTTTGATGTTCTTGGGGGTTGAAGTTGCCACGGACACCTATGCTGGATTGCAATGCACAAATGAATTCCCCTCTTCTTCTTTTTTAAGTAATGGCCGTTGTCGTCGGAATTACGACGAACTCAAGCACTTTTTTGAAAAAAAGAAAATTCTCATTGCTAATGCCTTCTTCGTCGAAACCAAATGGGAAATTGCCATCAGAATTACGACGAATGCGAGCATTTTTTCAAAAAAAAAAGAAATTTTGCCACAATATACGTTCTCTGTCGGAAACATCAGTCAAAAATCTAGTCCAAATGTATTAGTGAGAGGCTGATTTAGATGAAGGCAATATCAACTTGAATTGAAGCGATGAAACTGATATGCCCCTAGTGATTGATTTGATTCAGATGATCGAGAGATCTCAACTTGATATGAAGCAATGAAGCTGAGATGCCCTTAGCGATAAGGATTTGTTTGATTTTCTTTAGTTGAAAAGATTTTTGCTCAACTTTTGATGAAGATTTGAAAATTTTCTCGACATTGAAGATGTGAGGTTGTGAGGTCATGAGTATGCCCCCTTGGGAGTGAAATTTAAAGATAGCGAGGGTACATGATTTTAGGCAGTTGTTGGCGATGATAAATATTTGAGCACAAAGATTGAGTCAGAGGATCATTTGAAGATTTAGCGATGATTAATGTGAAATTGAGCACAAATTGAAGAAAAGAATGAGAATGTTGAAAGCACTATGTTGTCTTAGTTGTGCGAAATTGACTAGAAGAATGATCTCGGATTTCGATTTCAATCCCAAAAATGGAATCAAGACAGGAAAATTAGCTAAGGGTACAATTTTCATGTCCATCAGAGCAAGTTGAAAAATTAGGGTTTTGGCTATATAAGGGGTCCAAGTGTCATTTTTAATTCATTTTAACCTCTCCAAGTTTGAAATTTGAAAAAAAAAGACCACTGCGAAGAAAAATGGTCATTCTGATCCAAGAGCATCGATACGAGTGCTAGAGACATCATAATCGACCGCGGAACTGCGAGCCAACGATAAGTGACTAATCTTAAGCCTTTGCATTTCATCAATTTTGAATTTTTGTTGAGTTTTTTGCATTTTCATGTCGTCCAAAATCGGTCATTGTCGTTTTGTCGTGCGAGAGGAAACTGTCTCTCGTACGAAAAACTGTCCTTGTGTGGTTTATTGTATTAGGCCATATGTTTTGTCGTTTGGGGTCATCCCACGTACCGTACGATAGTTTGCTTGAGAGCCCATTTTATCGTGCAAATGCATGTCTTTTATCGCACTACATGAATTCTTGACTCGTACGAGTTTCTGCTCACTCTATGAAATGTCGTATGAAAAACAATGAGCATTTTTAAGGGTCAAAACATGAAATTTTTATTTGGCATTTGGTGTATTTGGATTTGCGTGATGTTTAACATGTCATATAACATAATTTGAATGACTTGTTGATGCTCTATTGTTTGATTCTTGCAGGTTGAACTACCACATATCCTTTTTCGGTGTGTTTGTCCTCCTACAACGAGGCTAGTCCATGAGCTATCTGATATAGATAGAGCACATATTGATTTGTGTGGCTTTACTCACCTTTTACAAATGCCTGATATCTGTGTGAATCACATGATGCTTACAACACTTGTTGAGCGGTTCCATTCAGAGCATAACACCTTTCATCTACCAGTGGGAGAGATGACTATTACTCCAGAGGATGTTTATAGGATTTTGAGGATTCCGTTTGCTAGGGATAAGGTTGACTACGAGCGTCTTGGTGTCTTAGCCTTGCGACACATTTTTCATGACGAGGACATCCTTGAGTGGGCTATCAGTTGGGATGATATGATGGCTAGATACAGTGAGCAGTTTCTGCTGGCATGTGTATTATCAGGGTTCATTGGTTGTTTTGTTATGCCAGACAGGGGACAACAGGGCTTCTTATGTGGCTGGGCCAAGATGCTCGAGAGACTACTGATTCATCTTAAGAGATTAGGGTGGAGATCATGTTTGTTAGCCCACATGAATCATGAGATGCATGAGATTGCATACAGGGACGGGAAGAGCATGACAACAAGAGTGTTGGTTCTGCAAATTTGGGCCTGGGAGCATATCCCAGTTTGTAGACCTATTGTTGATGATGCCAGAGATCCACACCAACCGATTGTTTATAGATATTCTGGATACGTTACTCAATCCCATCTACGCAAGATAGAGTATTGGCGATGACAAATTGATGATCTAATCATTGTGGTATGGAGACCATACAGGGGTCTAGAGTTGTGGGATGACTAGAGAGATCAACAAAGAGATATGTTCATGACCCATCCTCTTATTGGCAGATCTATGACCGTTATTGAGTGATTTGTTGTATCTCGGGTTATAAGGCAGTATGGCAGGCCTCAGGGGATTTCACAGGAGTTCATAACCTACACTCGTTATGGGGAGGAGGAGAGACGAGGATGGGCCCCTATGTTGTCATACACGTTGAGCATGCAGGCGCTTGCTGGATTGCAGCGACTTCAATGGGACTATATAGAGGACATTGTAGATGTAGGTGTATTGCCCTAGTACAGGGATTGGTTTCAGAGTCATCCCTTTCCTAGATTTACAGAACCAACTGAGGATGAGGACACTTTCCAGGCAGAGGGTTGGAGAGCAGCGGGTTTTAGGCGAGCAGGTTATGATCCTTGTGCTAGCAGCAGCTGAGTACCAGCTGGGGGAGACGACAACAGAGAGGGGAGGGTGGATCCCTTGGAGCTATTGGTGTAGGGGCTAGTGGTGTCAAGGAAGCAGAGGGTAGAGGAGAGGAGGAGCAAGGAACTCCTAGACGGGTGCGACAACAGAGGGATGAGCAGGGTGGAGAGGGAGGTAGAGATCCTGTGAGGGAGCAGGGGGCAGCTGATGCAGCATGGTCTATGAGATCCAAATTAGCAAGTTTGTAGTCATAGTTGATAGTGGCTCAGACACAACTTACAGAGCGAGACCGATAAATGACGGAGGTTAGAGCTGTGCGCGATCATCAGCACGCTGAGATGAGGGCAGAGAGAGATCGACATCTGACTGAGGTTAGGGAAGAGCAAGATGCTCTTTAGTGAGAGGTTTTGCATCAGACCAGCTGGGCAACATATTATGTTGTAGCTTATAGTGTAGCAGTTCGTGTAGCGCAACAGGTTGTCCCATATTCTCAGTAAATGGCTCGATCTAAGGGATCTCGGGCACCTAGGCAGGATGCTAGTTAGCAGGCTCCACCTCCTCCACCACCTGGCGATGAGGGAGATGCAGAGAGCTAGATTTTTATAGCTCTTGGATTTTGTTATATACCCCATTTTTTTGTAGTCTATACTATTCTTACTTCGATGGGAGATTGTAGATGACAATTGATATCATTTGTACTTTGAGACTTTTATTTGTACTCTGAGATATTTATGATGATATATACGAGATCTTGATTTGATTTCATCATACTTGTGTTGATTGATTATGATATGTTTTTCTATATGCTTTATTCTATATGTATGCATATTTGTTCAATATGGATGTATGTAATGTAGATGAATATGAATGTTTATTTTTGTTTCTTTTCATATGCACATAAATGATGAAAATGAGTAATAAGTAATGTAAATTTTTATTTTTCTTATGCAATAATATGAATGCAAACAAGTATATAATGAAATCTATGGATCTATGTAAGATGTTTATGTATGCAGCTAACATCTCAATACACAAGTACTCAATTGGAGAAATGATGAAAAAGAGACCACTTAGCCGAGAAATGATGATACTTCAAACTCTCATTCAGAAGATAAAAAAGATCATTGTTATCATGCCAAAATCACTCAAAATGCACAAAATGCGGAATGAATGCAACCTAAACCTAGTCACTGGATTTGGAATGCTTAATTTTCATCACTAAGCATTTACAAACATAGCAAGTAGAATAGAGTTCCTTTCTTTTCATGTGCAATATTAATTATCTTGTCTGCAATGACCCTTTTTCGTTCATATCCTTGGACAGATTACGCATGCAACTAGATTGCACATTTAAAGAAATTCCCTCAAAACAAACAAAGAAATGATGCCAACCTCCCTATAGCATACAAATAAGCGGAGTCGAGGTATGTGTGGCGATTTCACCTTAATGTGAAGGCACTTATCACATACACCCAACCGATTAGATGTTTCCAGATCATCAGACTCATTCCTACAAGCAGAAAACAAAAAAAATATTATGCCCCCAATCCTTGCTCCTCTTAGTCAAGATAGAATTCCTCAAGTTACTCAGAGGGAATAATAATAAAAAACCAATATAAAATACAACACAAAGAAAATTTCAATCATATCTCAAACTGTTTAGTGATTGTTTTCAGTAATGTTGTTTTGCTTGTTTACTCAATGATAAAACTCTTCAGTAGTTAGGAGACATATGACTGACTCAGATTGGACGACCAGATATCACTGACAGAAAGATGACTTGGTTGATAGTTCCTAGGACACGTAAATTGCTGAGTCAATTACCCTAAGACTAGGACATTGATCAATTTCAAGCCATGAGGGTTCCAAAGAACCAAGATGTCACAAAAGCGAGTAAAAGATATGTACAAACGAAATCAAAGATGTAGGAAAGTGGGAAATGCCAGCGTTACGTTGATAGATGAAGTGCTTGAGTACAAGAGGCGCTTGTTTGCCAGGTTTTCACCTGCTTGGCAAAGTTTTTTTTTTTTTTAAGGACATTTTATGATTTTTTTCAAGACTTTTTCAGCTGTACAGGTTGCTAGAGCACATAATACTATGTGAAGAACTTTTTCAAGTGGATGGTGTTGATCGGTTCATGCAGTTGTTCTCCTTCTGATGTTGAGAGCTGATAGGCACCAGAACCAAAGATTGCAGTAACGATGTAGGGACCCAACTAGTTGGGTTCAAACTTCTCTTTGTTGTCTTGAAACTGTTGATTTTTAGGATTTTATCTCAGGACAAGGTCACCAAACTAAAATTATCATTGTCGAACCTTCTTGTTATATCCTTTAGATATTCTCTTTTGATACACTCTCAGATGATCAAACGCCACTTGTCGATGCTCATCGAACAACTCGAGTTCTTGCAATCTAGATATCTGTAGTCTTCATCAATAACGAGACCTTGCAAAGAAACTCTTAGAGACGGTATTTCCACCTCAATAGGTAAGACTGAATCGGATCCATACACCAAAGAAAAAGGTGTAGCCCTAGTAGGTGTTCTAATACTTGTTCTATAATCTCATAAAGCAGGATTGAGTCGTAGATGACAATCCCTTCCAGATTTGTTTACTGTTTTGTGTAAGATAGTCAATAGATTTTTGTTAGATGCTTTAGCTTGTCCATTACCTTGAGGGTAATATATGGATGACCGGTGCTATTTGATTTTGAATTTTTCACAGAGCTCATCTAAATCTTTGTTCTTGAACCGCCCTCCATTATCAGTCACAATGGATGAAGGTATCCCATACTTGTAGATGATATAGTTAAGGATGAACAGAGCTACTTGTTTACCAGTTGCTTTGATGAGAGAAATGACTTCTACCTACTTAGTGAAGTACTCAGTGATAGTTATGATAAACTTGCGTCCTTTAGATGATGCAGGATATATTTGGCCAATGAGATCAAATGCCCATTGCTGAAAAGGCCAATGTGTAATGAAGGGTATGAGATCCCTTGCTGGAGCATGTATGAGATTCCCATGCAGCTAACACTTCTCACAAGTTTTAGAAAAAAATATAGCATCTTTCTCCATGTCTGGCCAGTAGTAGCCAGCCCTTAGTTGTTTCCGAGCTAAAGTTAGACCATTTGAATGAGATCCACAAATACCTTCATGGACTTTAGATAATGTGCATTGGGACTCTTCAGTTTATAGACAATTAAGCAAAGTACTATCCAAACCTCGCCTAAATAGATCATTAGTGATGATGACATATCGTGAAGCATTTCGGGTTAGGTTTCTTTTCTCATTATGGGTAATATTTTCAGGGATAATTTGGTCTTGTAGATAAGAGTAAATGTGGCTATAGCGAGATGAGTCATGTCCAATAATAGAACAGACCATCTGGGACTCAGGAGAATCATAGGCAGGGTAATGTAACTCTTCCACCAGGAATTCAAAGCAAAAATTAGATTCTTGTAACTCTGGTATAGATGCCAAGGTGGCCATAGCATCTGCTGCTCTGTTTGTTGATCTGGGGATCTACTGAAATGATACAAAAGTAAAATATTTCTTGAGATCATCAACCATTCTCTTATAAGGCATCGGTTTCTCATCTCGAGTCTGATATTTATCATTGATTTGATTGATAATTAGCTGTGAATCTCCATAGATATGTAATTCCACAACCTTCCATTTGATAGCCAGTTTGATCTCGTTTACCAAAGCTTCATACTTTGCAATGTTGTTTGTGCAAGGGAAAAAAATCTTGTAAGCCTTCGGGATTGAATATTTTTGAGGAGTAATAAAAATATTCCAGCACCGGAACCATGTTGAGTGAAAGACCCATCAAAGAACATCTTCCATGATTGTTGAGTAAGGTGCATGATAGTTTCATCCAAAAATTCTATATGCAAAGGTTGAGTGTCTTCAAGTGGAGCATCAATAAGTTGATTTGAAATTACCTATCCTTTGATGGCTTTGCATTCTAAATATTCAATATCAAACTCTGTAAGAGCCATGACCCATTTAGCCAATCTTCCTGTAAGTGTTGCTTTGCTGAGAAGATATTTGAGCGGATCAATCTTAGCCACTAGCTTGATGGAATGTGCTAACATGTAGTGTCTTAATTGTTGTGATGTAAAGACTAATGCCAAACGTGCTTTTTGTATTATATTATAGTTCATTTCATAAGACACCAAAGTTCTGTTGATATAATATATAGCTCTTTCCTTTTTATTTTCATCCTGTTGTGCCAGAATTGCCCCTAGTGATGAATCAGTAGTTAATATGTATAGAATAAATGGCTTACCTTGAATCGGTGGCATCGGTATTGGTGGATTAGATAGGTATTCTTTGATTTGCTGAAGGTGTTGTTCACATTCTTGATCCCAGTTGTATGTCACTCCTTTCCTTAATACTTTTGTGAAGGGTTGAGCTTAATCTGCTAGCTGAGAAATAAAGCGTCTGATTGAATGGAGACGTCCTTGTAAACTTCTCATTTGACTGATATTCTTTGGAGGTGGCATTCCATTATAGCTTGGACCTTCTAAGGATCAAGCTCAATTCCTTTCTTTGAAATAATGTAACCAAGTAATTTCCCAGAAGTTACTCCGAATGCACATTTTTTAGGATTTAGCCGGAGCTTGAATTTTTCCATTCTATCTAGTATGAGACCTAGCTCTTGAATATGTGTGGATCTCTTCATAGTCTTTACTAAGGTGTCATCAACATAATCTTCCGTGTTTTTATGCATCATATCATGAAAGATAGTAGTTACTGCTCTTTGCTAAGTTGCTCCTGCATTCTTTAACCCAAATGGCATGACATTCCAACAAAAGGTTCCCCATGCATAGGTAAAAGCCGTATTTTCTTGATCCCCATGAACTATTTTGATCTGATTATAATCGGAGAATCCATCCATTAATGAGTACATCTCATATCCAGCAGTGATATCCACTATCATATCAATGTTAGGCAATGAAAAATCATCTTTCAGACATGCTTTGTTGAGATCTCTAAAGTTTGTGCAAACCCTAATAGATTTGTCTGCCTTTGATACATGTACTATGTTTGGAATCCATTCTACATAGTCTATAGCTCTGATAAATCCAGCTTTTAGCAATTTTTCTAGCTTAGCCTTGACTAGTAGTGCCACATGAGGGTGCATCTTACGGAGTTTTTTCTCGACTGATTTAAATCCTGGTGTAATAGAAAGATGGTGCATGATAAGATCAGGATCTAGGCTTGGCATATCAGAGTATGTCCATGCAAAGTTGATCTTCTTTTCTAAAAAGAGATTGCTGAAATATTTTAACTCCTCTAGTGACAATGATTGAGCTAAGTGGATGATATGTGGTGTCTCTTGACTCCTAATATTTATTGGTTGAGTTGGTTCAATCAATATAGAAGACCTTTCTTGGAAGTGACTTGGCAGTATATCAAGTATCTCACCTTCAGGTGCCTCAGAGAGGTTTTCACCCTTAGGTACGTCCTTTATTTTTTCTATTTTTAATTTTGACACCGTCACAATGTGGTTTTCACCATCACATCTTTATTTTTCTTTTTTCTTTTTTCTTTTTGCAACTAAGATACTTGATATCTATTTTAGTCATGTTCTCACTATGTTCGCTGGTGGAAGAGTCCATTGGTTCAACTACATTAAGGTAGTAGGCTAGGGTGTAGTCATTGGCAAAGATAGGTACATTCATAGGTTGGTTTTATAGACTATAGTCAATTAGTTCAAGATGTACCAAGGATAAAGTTTGAACAAGTTCGAAGGAGTTCATGGTATTATCATCATAACTTCATACTGACAAGTCGAGTTCTAGAAGACTACCTTGCGTAAATGTCTCAAGACCAGGAAGAGTTACAACATGATCATTGAAGTGCATGTTAATATTTAGTTGACCAAATCCAATAGACCTATGTCTAGTATCGTTCTCTACACCAGACTGGACTACATATCGTGGTTCGACAGTAACAAGACCAGTAGACAGATTCTCGACATTCATGACTGAGGAGTCAAAATTTGATGCTGAATAGGTATTGTCATAAATAGGACTATTGTCAGAGTCATCAGAGTCATAAAATGAAGTTTGTGACTCTTCTTCAAGTGATTGAGTGAAAGTATGTGTAGTGTCAATACCTATATCTTTGATGCTGCAAGTTCCTTCATGTTTTGGTTCATTGATCACTTGTATCTGAGATACCTGTTGACATAACCTTGATGGTTCTATGAATCTCTGTCGTCTACTCCATTTAGCTTCCTCTGGACTAATGACTGGTTCTGTTTCTATAGCTTCCAATTCTTCTTTTGTAGTTCCATACCTGATTTTTTTTGTCCTATTAGAGGGAGATATAGTAGGTAAAGAATTTCTTGTGTTCTTCCTTCTTTCATCTTTTGTTCATAGTCTTCTTGTCTTTTTAGTCTGATTTCTTCTATCTCCGTTTATAGTTTTAAGCGTATCAACTCTTGTGTGTCATTTGTGATATCATTATATTCTTCTAAAGTTTTTTTAGTAGATGTATCTGAGAGATGATCTGGACCCCATTCATACTCATTCGAGTCAGTTTCTGAATCATCTACTTGTTGTCTACCAGTGTATGTGACTGGAATTTTTTAGTGGTGCAAACGATTCTCTGATTCTTTCTACCTCTCCTCTCATATCCTCTGGGACTTCTACTCCTTGTAGTGTTATAGCTAATACTATCAGAACTTGAGTACCGATTGTTTCCTCTCTCTTGATTTCTAGTTATTCTTGTTCTTTTTCATACCCTTCTTGAGTCTATTGAGTGTTTACTTTCTGTGATGTTGAAGGTAGTATCCTTTTCCTCCACTTAGACTGATGATGGGAAGCATATTTCTGGTCTGATGTCTTTCCTGGATTGTATGCCAGTCCAACTTTATCATTTATAGACTTAGTTTGTAGATGAATAGGTTCAATAATACCTTCTTGATTTTTTCCCAGAGGACCAATACCTGAATATCCCATGCGTTGAATCATTTTATATCCTGGACCATATTATGTCGGAGAAATCTCATAATGTCTTACTTCTTTGTTTTCACTATCTTCTTTGAAAATCCATTTGAGAACAACATCCTCTTCTATTTCATCTGCAAGGGAAGTGGAGGATTGTACAAAGATACCATCATATATGACATTTGGAGTGGAAGTCTATGGCTTCATAACCTCTGATGGTTTTCCTTGTTGTTTTGGTGATGGAGGAAGAGAGATTAGTGAAAGTACTGGTTCTATCTTGTATCCATCCATGCCAGTATTTGTGATTTTCAATTTCTTTTCTAAGTCCATCAATGTTTCTGAACTTTCAACAGTAGAGGCTTCTCTATTATGAGGCACAAAGGTATCAACACTCTTTGTCAATGCATTACAAGGGGAGTTTGTATCAGAAGGAACACTGACTTCAACTCTGTTATAAGAAAATTTTAAGCACTAATGATACGTAGATGGAACTACCTTCATTTCATGAATCCATGACCTGCCCAGTAAGATGTTGTATGAAAGAGGGAGATCAAGCACCTGAAAAAATAACATCTCTTTCTACTGGTCCTACCCTAATTAGTAATAGTACCAAACCTTTAGAGGTTCTTTCTTCTTCATCATAAGCTTTGATTGTTATTTTCTTGGCCGGGTCAATGACATTTTCAAAAAAGCCCAGCTATGTAAGCAGATTATAGGTACAAATATTCAACCCAACGCCTCCATCTATCAAAACACATTTAACT
Source organism: Cryptomeria japonica (assembly GCF_030272615.1). Lineage (NCBI taxonomy): Eukaryota > Viridiplantae > Streptophyta > Pinopsida > Cupressales > Cupressaceae > Cryptomeria > Cryptomeria japonica. The sequence continues at coordinate 348,965,105 of NC_081405.1, read as the reverse complement.
CGGTGTTTATGGATCATAGATTCAATGTGCAATGGCTAGTTATGTGGGTGATTCAGCAAGTTTTCATCTTCTTCAGAGAAGGTAAGATAATGAGGTGAAGTTAGGTGACCCACCATAGATTGAAGCCAATCGATATCTAAATCTTTTGGGACATTAGTAGTGAGCAACGCTTTGTCTAGGATCTCTTTATGAGTAGAAGAGATTTTGAGAAATTCAAAGATGGAGATTTGAGCGTTCGTTCTTTTCAATTATTCGACAATGCTATAACCAGGAGATAATGATGAAGCCAACTATTTGGATTTAGCCATGGTTGTATCTGTTTGTTTGTTTGAAGAAGTTGGTAGGTTTGATGTTGTTTGAGTAGGAGTTGAAGAACTAGCTCCTTGGAGAATGACTTTCTTTTGAGCATGGGTCACAACATTTGCATTTTGTGATTCGTTTTGTTTATCTTTGATTATGATCACATTGCAATATTCAGGTTGGGAAGACTCAATCATGTTGATCACATTGTCATTGTTGGTATAGGTGTAATTAACTTTGGCACCTCCTTTTGACTTTGAGGAATCACCTTGTTCATAAATAGGTAAGGGATCTTTAAAAGCTTTGTGATTAGCATTAGTTGTGTGATTTACACCAACAATTTTGCCAGCGTCAACGAGATCTTGAATCTCATGTTTGAGCTTCATGCAGTTGTTTGTGTTATGACCTTTGTTTTGATGGTATTCACAGTATTCATTATCTCTCCACCATTTTGGTTTGACTTTGGGATCATATAGCCTAGAATTGTCTGGTAAGGTTATCAGATCATTTGCCAATAAAGTTTTGAAAGCGAATTCATATGATTCTTCCAAAGGAGTGAAGTCGCGTTTAGGTTTCAAAAGCCAAGGTTTCTTTTTAAACCATCTTTTACTTTGTTCAGAGGATTTTCTGCTGCAGTTTCAGTTGCTTTGAGTGCTTGTGTGCCACTAGCAAGATTAAATATCATGGATTTTGCTTTTTCTTTAACAGTTTCTACCACTCCATCATTAACAACATTTCTATTGTTGTCTTTGCCATATTTTCAATATTTGTTCTTTTCTTTGGAACTAGAACCTTGTTGTGTTTCTTTCCAAAGTGAGATATCTCCTTTCTTTATAAGCACATCTTCCATTATGAGGGCACTGTCTACCATTTTGTTGAATGAAGGGTATACTTGCATTTGGATACTGTATTTCAATTCAGGGATCAAGTTATTGATGAAGATATCCATCTTTTCAGAATTTGGAATAGGCCGCGAATATCTAGAGAACATCTTTCTCCAACGTTGAAGGAAAGTAAGAAAGGGCTCTCCTATTTTCTGTTGGGTATTGCAAAGCTCTATCATAGTGACCAAATGACAAATGTTATAGGAGTATTGTTGTAGAAACAATTGGATTAATTCTTTAAAAGTTTTTATTCCCACAGGTAGGCTTCAAAACCATTCCATAGCTTGCCCTCCTAAACTTCTCAGGAAAAGGCGCATGGGATATGTTTGTTCATGCATGAACTCCATACATAAAGCACAAAATTATCTGACATGGTCTTGAGGATCTGAGTTGCAATCGTATTTGTCAAATTTTGGGATCTCCACTCGTGAAGGAAACAAAGACATGTAAAGGATTTTATCAAATAGAAATGGGCATATCATGTCCAGAGAATATTGTTTTGATAATTTATCCTTGTTTTTTAGTTATGTGATCTCAGTCCATAACGCTTGTAATTGTTTGTTTATCATTGCTAAGGGTGTCTCTTCCTCTTTAGTGATGAGGGCCTCAACGTTATAACCAATAGGAAGTTTAGCGCCTTGCTTCGCTAGCTCTAGAAAATGGTCTTATTTTTCTCTAGCCATGATAACCTTCATCATTTTTTGGAAATCTTTATCCTTTTGACATTTATGAATATCAGTTTCGGTAGGTTCAGAGGCTTTAGATTCGCTTGATGAGGAATCACTGTCTGTAGCATGGATACTGAGATCATCATAAGTATTGTGTTTAGCAGCTCGTCTTTCTTGTTTTGTTCCAAATATGGTGGGAGACAAGGGTTGATCATAAACTGGTATATCTGATGATGAAGGTTTATTAGTGATAAAGTCCTCTATGTAAAATGGATTATATTGATATGAAAAGGATGGTCCTTTTCCTCTGTCAGCTTTCTTATGAGAAATTATGGTTTGAGTAGGCATTTTTATTGATTGATGTGACCTAGAGTTGTTTGTGATGCAGAAGCCAAGATCAAATTTGGAGCTAGTTGTTCGTTTTAACGTATTGATTGAGAGAAGCAACTAAGATTTAGTTGTTGGCATTGTACACTCTTATGATAATAGTTGATGTTGTCATTGATGGCAACCAACTGGCAACTCATCGGCAATTGGTTTCTACATGCCCTACATCACATATATTATACACCAACAGACACCGACACCAACAGACACCGACACCAACAGACACTTCACTAACATTCAGATTACATCGGCAACAAAGCATACGACACTCCAACCGACATGGGATGAACTTTTGTTTATTGTAATATAATTATGTTTAGTAAGTCGACATGGTATATTGTAAAAGACATATATGTATGAGATCTTATAGGTCATTTTGATGAGAGACACATGATATAAGATAATATGTATGGTAGTGAATAATTGTTTAGTAGCAACGAAGGTTTTTGGATAAGGTATCTATCTAAGCTTAAACCGGTACTAAACCTGGCATTAGAGATGTTGTTTTGAGCAGTAAATTGTATTGGATTTAATTATCCATTTTTCTAGTCAGTGTGACTCTTCATTGAGCAGTGAGCTCTAGGCTCTTAGCCTCCCTGCATGTGTAGGCCCCTTATTGTAAGTAGTATTTATTCATTGGCTAGTGAGTAAATATTGTGGGTCACAAACCCTACCGAGGTTTTTCCCACACCAAGTTTCCTCGTTAAATATCTTGTGCTATGGTGTGTTTCTATGCTATCTCTATAATTTGTGTTTACTACAATAATTCTCATTTACTGGTACACTGTTTTTGGTTGCAAAGCTATCAATAAGTTTAAATATTTTGCTAACTAGTTAGACATTGATTCACCAACCCTCTCAGTGTCTTTGGGACTGTCATTGAATCTAACAATTGGTATCAGAGCCTAGTCCTCTATTTGCAAAATCCTAACAACTTGAGGGAGATTCTGACACCGATACAAATGGAAAACTTAAGAAAACAATTGGAAGGAGCTCTTGAAGATTTTGATGCAGAAAAATTGAAGAATATCAAACTTGAAGATGATCTGAGGATTGCATAAGAATTCATTAAAGGACTTCAGGAGAACTTTGTTATAGCACAAAATAAGAGAAAGGAACTTCATGAGAAGATGATGATGAAAAAGAAACTCTTAGAGACATTGCAAATAAGTTGAGACAAGAAAATAATAATATGAAGAATGAAATGCAAGATATGACTATGAGGTTATGTAAGGATATTGAAGATAGAAAGAAGAATGAAGAAGACTTGAACAAGAGACTTAATGATGCTGGAAATGAAAATCCGAGACTTGGTCATGAAAATGATATGTTAAAGACATATCTGATTCACATGCAACATGATAAAGATGAACTTGTGAGACAAGTTGGAATTCTAGAAAATGAGCTGGTTACTGACAATAAACACAAAGAAAAATTCAAGAAAATTTCAGAAGAACTTGATGACATGCTTAAAAGACAAAAACCCAATGGAGATACAAATGGAATTGGATTTGAAATTGGAGAAAGTTCTGGTACTACAAATAATCAAGATCAGAAAAAACCGGTAAGACAACCTAATGATTATAAATTTAACGGGAAACATTTTAATTGCAACAAATATGGCCACAGAGAAAATCAATGTAGATTTAGAAATAATCAAAATACAAACTCATCCACTGGTCAATGTTCCAAATGCAACAAAGTTGGTCATAATTCAGAAAATTGCAGAATGAATGTGAAATGCTATGTTTGTGGAAGATTTGGGCATTTATCTAATCAATGCAGATCACAAACCAGTCAGGGATATGGTAAGGCTATTCAGGGGAATAATGTAACTTTTTATGCATGTAACAAGATTGGAAATATTGCAAAATTCTGTAGAAGCAAGAATACACCAACGAACAATAAAGGATCTAGTTTGAAGGGCAAAGAAAAGGTAGATGAAGTAAAGCAAGAATTTTCAAAACAATGGATTAAGAAGAGTGATCAGAGAACTAATGAAACTATCTCCGCACTAGTAGAATCCTCCACTGGCAGGAGATTCTTCATCTAACTGAGGAATAATCCTTAGGGGGTATTGCAACAAGTTGAAAATCATGCATTTTACCCTCGGTTGATGGTAAGAAGATACATTTCTTCTTTACTAGCAGATGTGTTAAGTTTTCACTTAACCGACAAGCATTTAATGCGGTCGTTGAAAGATATTTCATTATATAACATCAGAGAAACCTCATTTTTTAACTCACCGAGCATTGAAATATTAGAGAGCGTGAAACTGAGCAAGGGCATTCCAAGGCGAAGCTGCAAAGTGATTTTCAGGCATTCAAAATTTTGGTTAAGAGGTATTTATCTTTGAAATGGCTTCCTCATCTTCTGTTCCTGAATTTATTTCGAACCCTACCATTGTGGAAAACGTCAAATGCCCTAGACTCGTATTTAAGGTTATCCTCAAGATTGCAAAGCATGATGATTCTGCTGGAGCTTTTTTGAAAATTCCGAAGGGTGTAGCATTTGCTAAAGACCCTAGAATCTACATACATTGCAACATAGAAAAGCTAGGGACTGAGGATTTGAAGAAAATATTTAATGAGGTTATTACAGATGGAAATGGTGTGATTAAACCTGAACATAAAATTGTGGAAGACTTAGGTTTTGTAGAGATTCTGAACATTTCCAAATTTCCAAAGGAAGTTGTCAGACTTGTATTGAGCAGAATCCATGGAGAGTTCATGTGGTTAGAGTCAGTTTTCAAGATAACCAAGGAAGCAATTAAGGTAGTTACTGGTTTACCTTCAACCGGTAGTAGGCTTGATAAAACCAAGAAAATACCTAACAAGGGAGTTATGGATTTAACCGGAGCCACACATGATAGCAGGTCACTTAGAGTGAATGATGTTAAGGATATAAATGTGAGATATATGAGTATGGTTCTAGGATACAAAGCAACACATGCAAATAGAATGAATTCTGTTCCTAGCCTTTGTATTCACAGTGCATATGAGATGGTGAACAACAATGCTAAGATTGATGTGTGTGAATGACTTAAAGATGAATTAGTTGACAATTTGAAGAAGATTAAGGGAGACAAGAAAGGTACTTTCCGTTTTGGAAACCTACTAGTATGCCTAATGCTATACTTTACCAAAGAGATACCCGACATAGGTCACAAGGATTTTGGTTATGACATCCCAGTAGGAAGACAAATACAAGAAGCTTTCATCGGTATGGGCACCGACAGTATTAAGAACATTACAGATTACTTCAAAACATTTCAAACTAAGATGAGAGAAAGAGAGAGACTACCGCATAGCATAATTGATAAGTATGACAAGAAAATCTGTTTTGTCATTAAGCGTGATGAAACTTGGATGGAAGCAGTGAACCCTAGAACTATTTGGGTTACTGAGATGGGTTATGAGGTAGACCTATCTGTTCTGGAGACATATGCTAAAGCTCTACTTGATGCACCAAGGGAGCCATCTGAGAAATTCTTTGGAAATGCAGAAACAATAGAGAGTGATATATCTATGCAGAAGAGGACAAAAAGAAGAGAAAAGTTTATCAGAGATGCCTCAAAGAAGGTCAAAGAAATCAAAGAAAATGTCATGAATATCAGTGGTATATCAATAAGTGAACTTGAAGGACTGCAACCTGAAACACATCTTTCACCGGTTGTAACATCCTCTGATACTGACAGTGGTAAGGCTGCTGAGTTTAAAAGAGTGGAAAGGAAAAGGAAAACCTCACCGGTATCTTCTCCTACTCCTAAGAAAACCAGGACACTAAGGAAGAAGCAACAAGCAGTTAGGGAACCGAAGAAGAAGCTTACACCTAAGAAGAAACAGACACTGGTTACCCCCACAATGGATGATCTATTGAATGAGATTACAAAGGAAGGAAATCTATCTAATGTAAATAAATGCTATAATTCTTCCAATGATTCTGACAAAAACACAATTGAAGAAAGCATAATTTTACATTTAGATATTTACAAGAAAGTGTTGATAGATGTGATTGATGAGTTACAAAATGATTTATACATGAGATTGGAAGCTCAAAAAGGCTATATGTGATGGAACTAGACAAGAACTTGAAAGTTCAAACACTCTTGGCTGTACATCCGGTAAATTCTAAGGAAGAGATAGATGAGCTTATTTCTAAAGCTAACCGGTTAGTATTTGCTAGTAGACACGGACAAGTGAGCCTTATGGCTGGAAGGGTTAAAGAAAGTGCAGATGAGACTGCAGATAAATGGGACATATTCTTTGTAGAGAAGGAAAAGGAAGAGGAAAGAAGCAGACCAAAAATGGAAAAGACATTCAAGGTATATCAAAAGGACAAGGAAAAAGGTAAAGTAGGTGGTGTACCCTCTATAAAAATAATAGACAACATCCCTCCACTGACTCAGAACAACCCTCCATTAGCATCTTCATCACCAGTTCATACAGCTAATCCACCGGATATAGATACTGAAGGTTTAACCCATGATGATACTAATATGAAGTCGGAGATACTTTTTACAATGAATGTAGATATTCAAGATATAAAATTGTTGTCGACAAAGAAACTACAGAGGTTAAGGCAGATAGTGTTGAGGACAACAAGATTTCAGAGAAACCGACACACAAAGTTGATTCTCAGAACACTGAGATACCAACTCAAACAGAGCAACCAGAGATTGAGAAAACTACAAAGGACAAGACAATTGGCACAGGGCCAACGAAATCTGGGAAATCGACAGTGGTACCAACAGAGAAACCATCTGAGGCAAAGGTTCATGTTGAGTCTGTAACACCGACAGTTGTAGAGAAGCTTAATAAAACTGAGAAACCATTAAAGGTAGAGGTACAAACACAGACAAATCCATCAAAAGAAAATATAAGTAAAGTGGATGCATCTGATGAAAGTAAAGAGGACATAGTGAAGGTGATTGGTCAGACATCTGTTGAGAAGAAACCTACAACAGAACCAAGCACATCTATAGGTGAATTCAGACCCACTAATATTATAGAGGTACTTTTGGATTCTATTAAAAGGATTACTAATTGCAATGCCTTAGCATTTAAGGCAATTGATAACACATTACCTATTCTGAAGATGATTGCACCTAATTGTAAGATAGATCACATTAATAATTCTTTAGGGAAATTGGATACATTGTCCAAATTCATTGCTGATAATGTAATAACCATAGATAAGGTGAATGAGGACACCATAAAGGAGAGAGTTGACAAAGAGAAAAATACATTATTTGAAAACACCATAAATAAATATACCGATACTTGGACACACTTTTATCGGTACTCAATTCTACAATTTTGGAGTATAAGGAGTTATATAGAGAAGCATGTAAACCTCACTATTTGACAGAGGACATTGATGAGGAGATAAAAAAGACACAAAAGGAAATTGATGACATTGTAGATAATATAATAGGTTCATCTGGAATTATATCAGTTTTTGAGCAGGAAATGGTAGTTTTTGAGGAGAAGCTGGAAAAACTTGAGAAAGAGAAGGCGAGAATAAGGTCTAATGCCCGAGAACTAAAGGACAAACTTGGTCCGAGGTTGGATAATCTTATTACTCAGAGAGTTGAATTATCTAAGGCAACAGTTCAAGGAGAGTGATCACCGAAGCAACAAATGCACTATCTCACCAGTATGATCCAGCAGACTGAGGCAACTTTAACTGATAGCAACAAGTTTATGCAGAGTTTGAATATGATTTTGGCAGACATCTTTCAGATTGTAACCAACTAGTTACAGACTTTGAGGTAGCATTTTTGTACTCTTTTAATTATTTATGACATCCTTTGTCATTGATGTCAAAGGGGGAGTAGTGGAAAGAAAAATGCATGTACAAAGGAGATCACTTGCTCAGGGGGAGCACATCTTTTTGGATTTTTCTCATGAGTGTTGCCATCAATTCCAAAGGGGGAGATTGTTGGCATTCTACACTCTTATGAAAATAGTTGATGTTGTCATTGATGGTAACCAACTGGCAACTCACCGACAATTGGTTTCTACATGCTTGACATCACATTTATTATACACCTGTAGACACTGGCACCGATAGGCACTTCACCAGCATTCGGATTACATCGGCAAAAAAGCATACCAGCACTCCAGCCAACATGGGATGAACTTTTGTTTATTGTAATATAATTATCTTTTGTAAGCCGACATGGTATATTGTAAAAGACTCATATATGTATGAGATCTTATAGGTCATTTTGATGAGAGATACATGATATAAGATAATATGTATGGTAGTGAATAATTGTTTAGTAGCAACGAAGGTTTTTGGATAAGGTATCTATCTGAGCTTAAACCGGTACTGAACCTGGCATTAGAGATGCTATTTTGAGCAGTACATTGTATTGGATTTAATTATCCATTTTTGTAGTCAGTGTGACTCTTCATTGAGCAATGAGCTCTAGGCTGTTGGCCTCCCTGCATGTGCAGGCCCCTTATTGTAAGTAGTATTTATTCATTGGCCAGTGAGTAAATATTGTGGGTAACAAATCCCACCGAGGTTTTTCCCACATCGGGTTTCCTTGTTAAATATCTCGTGTTATGGTGTGTTTCGATGCTGTCTCTATTATTTGTGTTTACTGCAATAATTATTATTTACCGATACACTGTTTTTAGTTGCAAAGCTATCAATAAGTTTAAATATTTTGCTAATCGTTTAGACACTGATTCACCCCCCTCTAGGTGTCTTTGGGACTGTCATTGAATCTAACATTAGTCTAGTTTCAGGAAAGATCTATCCCGTGTAAGACGTGATCTAAGTTACCTATTTTGATTTAAGAGAAGTGACTAAGACTCAGTCTAGTTTCAGGAACGATCTATCCAGTGTAAGACATTATCTAAGTGACTTAAGTTTGATAAATGGTTGATTGAACTAGCTGAAAGATGATTGACAAAATCGTGCAACACAACGACAAAAGTACACTGTTTAGATTTGTTTACGCTCAGGGTGATGATAACCAGTTTTATGCTCATTGTAGACTATTTTTAGGTAATTTTGACTGTATAGGACTAACAAAATCAGAGATTTGTACGACAGGGTTTACAAGACCAGACGACAGTGTGATAACTTCAGGATGATGAAAATAGTATTTCGTACGAGTTGCTACCTAGGTTAGTATGACATGTGGGTATACCTCAGATGACAAACAGAATGTGATGTTTTCTCGTATGACACAGGACAAGAGATCAGACGATACTTCCCTAAACAGGATGATAGTTTATCAGATCTCGTATGACAACTAATGCAAGGTCAAACGACAAACTATAAGGCTTGATGAAATTTCATACAAAAACAGGTATGTAGCAAGACGATAAATTAGATGACTCATACGCTAGTTTACTGGACAGAGACAAAATTCTGATAGAAAGAGTTTTCAATGACTGACAACGACCAGTTTTGAGATGGACTGAGTTTTTGATAGCTAATGTAGACTAGTTTTTGATACGGACAGAGTTTTGACCACTAAGAAAGACTAGTTTTTAATACGAATAGAGTTTTTAATACAGACTGAGTTGTTTATTGTTTTCTCCAGTTTTGATATTCTAGTTTCAATTTTAGGGATGAAAACACAATAAACACGCAATATGTATAATGACTTCAATCACAACATGCTAACCCTATGAAAATTGGTGAGAGAAGAAAACTTTTTCTTGCAGACTCAGGTACACACCCAATAAATAATCAAAATACAGCCGCTGAGTCTCATGTAATGGATTCTCAACGTTGTATTAGCCAACTCCAAATGCTAATAGGGGTATGAAATGGCAAGTATCTTGGGAGAGTTACTTTCTCTCTTGCACAAAGATTATCCCCCCTTTCGGAGGTGAACCGGGTAGCCTCTATCTTATAGTTCTTAGTCAGGAATTCCGTTCAAAATTACCCCTTGAAGTCACGCAAGCATGATTGAGGTTTATAGCCTGACAAGGTACCGAAACAAGCTGTAGTCACATAAACATGATTGAGTTTGCGAGGCCCTACAAAATGCTCGATATGAGAGATCTCAAAGAGAAAACTCAAATAATCTTGTCCTCTGAGACTTTAATCAACCATAGTCCTATTTATTATAGTGAGTTGGAATGCCCAGGTCCAGTTGTACTCACTTGGGTCATTCTCACAGGGTGATTACTTTTTCCCACTATGACAAGCCCACTAAAGGTACACAAATCTCAAACTTAGAAAAAGCCTCAAGGGTCTAGATTTCTGATTGTCTATGCAGACAAAAGCATACTCTCCTACCTCTCAGAATTTTCTTAAAACATGAAGGATAGATTTGTTCATTAACCAAATAGCAATTGAGGTGCCTAGAAATGAATTTAAAGAATACACGATGTTTACTTGAATCTCCTCAGGCAACCTGCAAAGACAACGAATCAGTAGTCATATTGTCTTTGTTTGACAAGCATATTCTTCGACAAGCAATCTACAAAAACTGATTAGGCTGTGAAAATTCCTCAGACAGATGAACAATAAGCCAGGGTCAGCGTTAGTATGATCAAAATTCAGTAAAGAACTTGAAGAATGAAATATGCTTTTAACCCAAAAATACAAAATATTGTACGATGATTCTCACCGAGTCGTATGATAATTCATACGAGATTGCACGATATCTGCAGTTTGTCGTTCGGGCATATGGAAAATCTTGTACGATATTTAGCAGTAACTGTATGGGCAAAAATCCAAAAAAATAAAATATCTGAAAAATAAGAAAAAGTTAGTCTTTGAGGCCGAAAGATGTAGTCTTCTTCCCCACGGTGGGCGCTAGAAATGTGTGTGAAAAGTGGAATAAGTATCTGCAAGCTGTAAGATACAACACTTCAATTAAGTCATTACATGTATGGTTAGACAGATATAAGCATGAATAATAAAACCATAACAAATTGACCAATTGTCTTCTAAAAGATGCGAGTATAGACTTGCTCTCAGATTTGTATAAGCAATACCAGTGACTAGACTACACCAAGATGAAGGGTTTAATCTATATGAGCATGATATGAAGCTAAATGGATGCAAGATTATGCTAGATGGGTGAATAGTAAGCTATATGAATTCAAGCAATCATAATTGAACTAAATATGCAAAAATCTAAACTAAGATGCAATAATCTCAAAAAAAGCAAGCGCAATATCTTCAATGACTCCAAAGGAAAAATTGTATAATAACAATAAATCTCCAGGATGTTTTGAATGAGAGATGAAGGCTAAATTTATAGAGAATCACAAGAGAGACCAATGGTCAAGATCAATTAGCAACGAGCGGTTGAGATTATTCAAGAAAAAACACAATTTAGGATAATTGAAATAATTGAGAGATCAGATTCAATTAACCTTGAGATAGATTCCAATTATAGTTTGATTGAAATGCATTCAAATTATAAGTTTGAGTTTGCATTGGAGATAAAATTCAATTAATTCCATGCATTTGAGATAAAAATAGGTGATTCCATGCATATTCTTTGATTTATTCAAGAGAAGAGTCTTTTCTATGCAACTGAACTTCTTTTCTCAAAAACTTTGAGTTCCAATTTTAGAGAATGATTAATAATTCATTTAATTGCTTTTCCGATTTCAAGTTATCTCAATTTAGAAGAAGAAATAATATCTCAAGTTTGATTTCTCTTCAATTCTATTTTTTTATTTTATTTTCAATTTAACTCTTTCTTTGCATATTGATTCCTCTTTTGTAATAAATTAATTCATTTTTTATGATTAAATGGCAAATTTATTAATTAAATAAATATGCTAGGATATTAAATAAATTAAATAGGATAAATGATCAAAATGATATTCTTGAAATGATTTAATTAATTAAATAAATATTTAATTAATATAGAATAATTCACTTGCCATGTGATATTTGATGATTTAAAAATTAATTATTGAGTGCTCAAAGTTGATTTAATTGTCTTTGGTTAGGACCTTGGTGATGTTGTCGAGATTAGGTGCCCATGGTTTAGGTGACCATTTTTAGGGTAATACAATTTGGACAATTGTCCAAGGCACACGATTGTTAAAGTCATCAAGACAAGGAGAAAGAAGAGGGGACTCCTTTGTTAATTCCACCACTTGAGTCAGCTCTCTCAATGAAGAATAAATTATGATTGAATATGTTTGGACTTGTACAAAATTGTAGGTAGAGAATGATCAAGCACTCCTCCCTACAGACACACAATCCTTTGAGAGGGCAAAGGGTTTTGAGAAGGAAATTGACTGAACCTAGTCGAAAGATGAGTCTTGGATTGAGGATAAAATAGTTGCACCAATTCCCAGGGGGGTGCACTTCCCAAGGAACCACCTAGGTTACACTAGAGTCTACTATTACTTGACTAGAAGGCTTAACATCCTCAATAACATATTCAAATATTCAGGGAAGGTATTTTGCCACAATATTCCAGAGCTCACATTCTTTTGGTAAGTACAAGAACAATCAACGATGAGATGCCCTATAAAAAAAAACATCATTTGTAATTAAAGGTAAAACCCTCATTACAAATTGGCTCAGTCAACCATTTGTCCTCCACCATAAGGACAATATCCCTAAAAAAGATATTTGGAGTTGTCAATTTCCAGAAAAAGCCAAACAATGGTAGAGTGGATAATATTGGTACTTTTAGTAGAATCCACTTTTTAAAAACCAACCAATAGCATGACTAAAACCCTTAAAGAACGAGTCCCGTTAGAATAAGAAGAGAGGTTAGACAATCTAACCCAAACATGTGTAATATTCAACGATTATGTGTGAGGATTGAAACAAGAAGATACAACTTAAAATAAAGTAAATGGTCATTGAATATACAATGCCCCACCCTCCAAAATTGTCTCCTTATCTTTAGAAGATTGATATCTCACAATAAAAAACCCTATAGCAAAGGGAAATGACTCAATAGACTCTTAGGAAAGAGGTTGAAAGTTGACAATTCAAGCACATTGTTTGAATATGCAAGACTAGAAAAAACAATAAACTTATTGATCAAAATTCATCCTCTAAAAATAGATCTAAAAAAGAGGTTACAAACTAGTTAAGAGTTTAGAGCCTTACTGTTGAAAGGTTTTGTGCTCTTCTTAGGTCCTATAGACTACTTTGACCTTGTGAACGTTATTAAAATCTTTCATTCATTCATTAATTGTTGTTGATCTTAAAAAAAAAGGCACAACTTGTTAAACTTTGTAATCAAGCCTTAACGAGCATAACAAATTTCAATATCAAAAAATTCCCATCCACAAATCACCACAGGGGATTTTGAGCATAGAACATGGGTCGAACTTTGGCAAACAGAGGAGGACAAGGAGAGGGAAGCCTTGTCCCATCCATGGTAGCATACGAAGCCCTACTAGTAGGAAAACCAGAACCCTTGCCACAATCACCAACAACATGAATAGGGTTGTCACAAATTGGAGAACCACCACCACCAACAACATTTTCAGCCTCAATGTCGTTGCAGAGAGATTCTTGAGCAAAGATGCTCGGGACCACAAATGCACCACATACGCGAATAGTAGCAGATGAAGCTGCAATAGGAAGAGCACTGTGAGAACCCTTCACCACACTTGCAGACTAGAAGTATCTTTATGGGATGAGGGAAGAGGACTACGATGCATGGGAGATATCCCAACACCAAATAGGGCGTGACAACAACGGTAGAGCACATTTTCAAATGTAACATTTGTGAGTAAAAAATGTTCTAATTAACTAAGAAAATAAGGTTTTCAGGACCTGAAACCTTTAACATAGGTAATTAAGATAAGTCATCAAAGAGTCCAGAGCATAAAAACCATTTACAAAACGACTGGCAATGAAGCCAACATACCAAAAAGACAACAAAGGAAAGAAACATCAAAGAAACTAGGAAGGCACTACACAGTTATAGTCTTCAGAAGGTCCTCTGCCTTTTTCACCAACTGGTCATAGGTGGCCGCAACAACTTTGAGATCATCCAGATCCTTATTAGGCTTCTTTTCTTTCTTTTTACCTCTGGTTCTAGTTCTGGGTCCTTGAGCATCTCCTGTGCCTTCAGTGTCCGGGTCATTATCCTGGGTATCCTTCTCCTCGTCCAATTTGCTGATGAGAGTTTTAGTGTTGCTAGCATAAACCTTCAGGATGTCTAAACTTTGCTCTGCAATATTCTTGAGACAATCCTCAATTTTGCTGACTTTATTGACATTGCATGATATAGTTTGATCCATAGCGTCAGCAAGAGTTTTCCTCTTCAGCAGGTCTTTCTCTATTTTCTCAAATCTGGGGTTGAAGGAGTCTCTTATATTTTTCAGCTTTTGCAATAGTATTTTTCAGGTCCTCAATATAACCAGCCATAGTCTTCCCTTCCCCAGTGTTGATAGTTTCCAAAATCTAGATTATGTGGCTGAGCTTCTTGTTGTCATCCACAACTTTCTTGCAACTAGTTATTAACCACTCCATAGTGTCCATAAAGCCTTTCATACCCTCAGGAGGAGGGTTCGGGGGAAGATCAATCTTATCGGAGTTGTCCTGTTCCTTTTTTAGAGTGTCACCAACAGTAGCTGTGTCGTCAACCCTATGAGCCTCTCCAGTGATCACCTTCTCCAGGTTCTGTTCAGCTTCCGAAATCTTTTCCTGCTTATGAGCCTCCAACTCCTTCACATTCTCCTCCTTTCTCTTATGCTTGTTTCTATTCTGAGTATGGACTTTAGTTTTCTTTTTCAGAAAACCTGGTGATAATATTCTCTATTATCAATGTTAAATTTGAACTACATGATAAAAAACCATCTTCAACTTATAACCAAAAAAAATATTTTTAATTTCATAATTTACCTTTTATTGATATTTTTAAAACATTTTTGATTATGTATCATTAAAGAGAGGGGGAATCTCATTCCAGTTATTGGGCTTATAATGACAAGCTAACTCTAGAGCTCTAGTTATTCTTGTGATTACAAGCTACACAATTATGCGAATTGCATAGAGTGGCTTGACTCAATTTAGAGAGCCAACTATGTAAATTCAAGGAGGCGTGAAGTGAAAGGAACTTATTTTTAGAAAAGATGACAAAGAGAGAGATATCTTAGGTCTGACTGATATTAGGACCACCCAAATGAAATTTAGGGTAGCAAGTCTCATGATTCTACTGTGGCACAAGAAAAAGTGCCAATCCTCCAAGGTATCACCAATAAAGTGAAAAAAGGAATTTCCTACAACCCATCCATGGTCTTTGATAATGCTAACAATATTTGTGATCCAAGCCCACAAAAAAATGTACAAGAGGCTATGCATGTAAGAATGCTCAAAAAACTTCAATTGGGCGAAAGCTAAACGTTTGGCATCAAGCTATGGAGACCCACATTATATCAATATATGTTGCCCCATATTCACTCCTACTTTGAGTTGATTCAATTATTTTTTGAGACCTACAATCCCTACCTAGAGGCAATTCAAAGAAAGAATGTTCAAGTAGTTATAAGCATTGACAATGTTAGCAACTTTTCTTGCTACCTTCAACCCTAAGGAGACACACAATACCAGACTATGGGATTGGTAGCCTAGAGCATGAAATCAACACTATCTACAGACTGAAGACAAGAAAACTTAATTGAACAAGGCTATACAAGCCTTATACTTTTTGAGCTCCACAAGACCCAGGAGGGTGATCCTATTGTAGGTCTAAAAATGATAAACTCACACAAGATAAACAACAAACCTATTTGAAGTGGATGGTTCCCAGATGCATGATAATGGGTATTTTGTATTTTACCAAACTAAAGCATAATCCCATTTTCCCTTTAAATTTTTGAGAACAAAACTAAATCTACTCCTACTCCTACAAACAAAAAGGAAATGAAATTGAGAAAATTAGGGACCAAACCAAACCAAAAATTGTAAAACATTGACCAGTGCCAAAAATAGTGTGACAAAGTCATATGAAAAGCTTCTTATGTTGTTACATTTCAAACATGTTCTGAAGATCTTCTAAATGTTATTATCTGGTAATAACAAGATCACTAAAACAATATCACATAATCATTCTTAACAATCCATCTGAAAAACATAAAAATCCCATTGCAGTCATGAAAGCATTTACTTTATTCCTTGAATAGAAAACAATCATAGAAAATGCAACTCATAGTAGCGAATGTGCCTAAAGAATGAGAATAATACTTGATTATTCATTCAAAGAAGTTTACATTCCAATTTGGAGATAATTATCTGATAAGATAAAACTATGAAACACATTTCTGAACACAAAAACTTCACAAACTAAAGATTGACTTCCATAGACTTGACCCTAACTAAGAACACTTTACAAAGTTCTTACAATCTTCTGTCTACCTTTGCAGAAATCAAAAGTGGAACCCTTCAAAATGAGGAAAAAGAAGAATACATAGATGAGGAAGAAACCCTAAAGGAAACATGAGAATGACACATGGCTTCTTCCTGAATTTTGAATTTTGTCTTATTTTCCCTCTTTAATCTGCATTTGCATCTGCATCTGCATCTTTGGATATGCTTGTGACACATGGAAAATCTGGAAAAAGTCCCTGCATTCACACATTTATCTTCCCATGCTTGCACACAAAAATATGACTTGTTCAGTCCACATTTTTGTTATGACAAACTATTTTTGTCATATTCTGTATCATGCCTTTAGCCTTGTTTGAAATTTCTTCTTTTGGTTTTGAGTGCAGCCCACAATTCATATCCGACTTGAATTAGAAATCTCTTTGTGGTAGTGGCTGTCAATTTTTGTGTTCATCTTCTTTAAAGGAGACACACCTTCAATGTGATCACAATGCTTTTCACAAATTGGAAAGTGATTATTTGCTACAATTTATGCCCCTGTATTAAACACATTTTCCCTCTTTTGACCATTTTTACCCATGTGGAATATCTTACATATGATAAAAATATTCTGCAACGACATTCCATCTTGACCAAATAAAACAATCTTCCACTTATGCAGAGATGACTTTCCACCTATCTTCAGGATAAAATATTCTTTCACCTTTGTTTTTACTAAGATGCGTCTCCCTAAGAAAAATCATTTACCGCATCTTACCCTTCATTCGAACCCAAGTAAAAGATAGATGAACAAATTTCACCTCTTTATTTATCTGACATTTCATCTTAAAGGAGATATTCCCACTTTTAAGTGAAAATCTTTGCTTTGCATTTTTGAGTTAAAATATCCCCTACAACATCCTCTGGTAGAAACATTCACCTGCAGCAACATTATCTTTCCTTTGATTTGTACATTTTGTGAACTATTTTCACTTTGGAGAAAGGTTCATTTGCCAAATTTTGCTCTTTGCCCTAATCCATCCTTTCACTACTCAAAACCCATCATGTTTCATATAGTGCTTTAAAAATATTAAAAAACAAGGAGCCACACCCTTGTGCACAACTGCGTTGCTTTTCAACACTCCTCATATTTCCTCCGAATGTTTGTCTACTCGCTCTTTTCCACGTATTGATGAGGGCATGAGGTTATAAGCAATCTGGCTGTACAAAGCATTTTACTTTTTGTAGTTTGAGCAGAAGCTATATTGACAGAGACTGGTCTGTGATTCCACACAATCACCCTCATTATAATTCCTCACCTAAATCAAATTGTAATATGTCCATAAATCATGCCTTTAAGTGCCATGTGCTCTTATTTGTTTCCCCAATCTCTAACCTCCATCATCTGCCAGCGAATTAAATCTTGACATCATGGCGAAGCTGCATTTGGCCAACAAATTGACTATTCTGTAATGATTTTGTACTTCTATTTATATCAGTGCTGAAGGGCCTAGATCGGCCCCTAATTTCTTGCTGCTTGAAAAGAAAGGTTGGGTATGGTTCAAAAACATCACGGTCACTTGTCGATGCTGCCATTGCAAGCAAAAGCTCCAAATTCTGAAGCTCTTGTAGAATTGATGCTCCTACGCCCAACTCTTCATGTCCAAACAAGCACACATACCATGATCACGAGAGAGGCGAAAGTTCTTTCTTACAATTGCAACACCAACATCCCATTGTACCCAAATGGATGCCAATGAAAATCAAAAGCCTACTAAAAACATTGTTGGACTCCTCCGCTGGTTGCAAACCATGTGGGGTGGAGGGGAGAAAGAGGGGAGAGCTTTCTCCCCTCCCTCACCATCCGGCATGCCCCCTTTTCTTTTCCACTTTGGGCTGCGGGGTAAAAAGAAACATAAGACTTTAAAAGTCTTTTAACCCTTCGTTCTTCAATATGGTTTTTTTATTTTTTGGGCCTTTCATATTTTCTCATAGGCACATAAATTTTGTCTTTGTGGGTCCACCATGATTATCGGCCTCGCACATAATTTTGTGAAGGTCTAATAAATAACTGCAAAATATTTGGAATGGTTTGCATCAATTGACTTTCACCTCGGCTGCCTTTTTTACATGCCTAGATATGTAAATCATTACTTCATTTTCTCTCTTTTATCCAAATTGATTTATTTAATACATTATTTAAATCAAGTTGATTTAAATAAAATACATTTCTTTTAACGAGCTTTAGTTAATCCTTCAGGGCTTCATCACTAGTCGGGCCTTGGGTGGGCTCGACTAATTTTTTTTTTCGTTTCTGCACAACTGACCCTGGAAAACGCTCTGATATCCCAACTGGATATGTTCTGGATCTGAGAAAATGAACAAGTGATTATTAAATTTGGCATTTTATAGCTCTGATTTATTATCAAAACAACCCAAGTAGCCTTCAAAATTGGCCCTAAAAACTAATCAAATCACGTCTTCAAGCCCTAAAAATTGGCACATTTGTAAAATGTCACATAGAGAATCTAGAACATCAAACAAAAGCTCATTATAATGTTTGAGGTGAAATATTTTAATGTCTAAAGTTGCCTACTCAGTCATTTTTTGAAATTGCACTTTTCAAACCATCCTGAAACCCATCCCAACACTAAATTGGAAAAAATATCAAACATTAGTTTTAGGGGTCGCGAGTTGACAAACTGATACATTTGGACACCATGAGCATGCACACAAGAGGGTTTAGCCTGATTTGATCACATGTGCAATATTAATGCACAAACTTGCCTTCTCTGAAAATGCTAGAAACACTAATTTTCAAACCCTGAAAAAGTTAATTTGGAATTGGCCTTGAAAAAATATCAAATGAGGTGCTGGGGGGCTATAAACTGACAAATTGGTAGATAATCATATAGAGATTCATGGGGAGCTTTCACTTTTTCATCCAGGTCAATAGGTCATCAAATAAAAATTCAAATGTTGGGTTGCTTTTGCATAATTTACATAGTTCAGCCTGCAAATATGAACAATTTGCAAATGGATTCAAGATGGAAAACTTATCAAATGAATTCACGTGGCTGTGCAAAGTGACATGGGGCTTCATCTAGATGCAGAAAATCACCAAAAAATATTGGCTTGACCAGACACTCAACTGGTCACGAAATACAACCCTTCAAAGATGGCTACTCAAAGAAGTTAATCAGTTGCAATCAACAAACCTTCCTGAGGAACCCAAAACAAGGGCATCAAAAACTCTTCAAAACTGATCATGAGAGGCTACAAATGGTCATACACCATCTCTGATAAGAGGTTAACATGATCCCCAAGTGATTTTACACGATACTCAATGGGTGTGAAAATATTAGCCCTCAAAGTAGGCTACTTGGATTGATTCTGCAGGGGGTACTTTTGAGTGTTACAAGCAAAATTTTACATGGGCCCTCAAAATTTAGCCAAATTTTGGAGTTCCCAACATACAGTATCAAGGTAATGTTGCATTTACCCCATATCGTTGATGCTTTCCATTGTAGGTAGTAGAATTTTTGAAACACATGGGATACAAGGAATAAATAGCTTGATTTCTTAAACCCAAATCTCAATGAGGATGAAAACACCGAGTTTCATCCACTTTTCATACCCTATTATACTTCCAACCTAATGTTTGATATGCATGCTCAATGCTAACCTTTTGTATTTAGGCTAGATAATGATAGAAAGGTGTATGATTTTAAGTTGGTATCTTTAAATAAACTTGATACTACAACCCATAATCAAGTCTTCCTATTGGATCTTAAGGAGATTATAACAAAACTCACACACTATTATCTCACAAATTTTAGCACCCAGTAGGTCTTCATGTTTTCTTTATTCCTTGTTCATCACATTATTCATCCAAATGTGCCATTATTTCAATATATTTGGCAATATTTGAGGATTCAATACCTAGATCAATATGTTTTAACAAACTTTGTATTACTACAAGTTTTTAGAAAACTCCCATGCCCTTGCACTCATAAATTTGAGCTATAATTATCTAAATTGGTTGAGACAAAGAAGATAACTACCTATGAAAAATATATAGTACCCTATGATTGATACTTTAGTTAGCACTACATTATGGTTATAGTACATGGTTTTTGGAGAAAAGTTTTTAAAATCTCCAAATAGCACCAACAAGGAATTGGCCTTAGAGTTTATGCACCAACTAGAAATTATTGCTGCAAAATGGGGGCTAGAAGGTAAAATAAGGTATTCTATGATATCCCATTCAAATTTAGATGCATAACCAAGACCAAGAGAGGTTCTCATACCCATTTAGAATCTAAAGAAGACAATCTTGAATTAGAAGTAACTAATGATTGCTAATATAGAACAAACATAATGAACTGCCCCTTGGTAGGAGGTCTAACAATCTCTACCGAATAGTAGGGGCCCTCCCAACTCGAAATAACTACTTACATTCAAGTCTTGATCTCTTAGTCAATCGCAAAAACAAATGCAAATATTTTGGTTATGGTTCAGGTAGCTGCCACCTTTTGGTTCTATCCTTTAAGGCCCCTCTCTTGTCCTCTATCTCTAGTTCTATTTCTTCGACAAAAAATTCTACAAGAATAATTAGAATGAGCATAAAGAGTGACTAGGCAACTAAGTGGATCCAATTCAAAGGTACCCTTAGAACAAGTTGCAACACCCTCCACTTTGAATCAATCAACTTTGACATCTAGGAGTTTTAGGGAGAAACTAGAGCAAGAACAACTAACTGCACATTAAACTCTATAAAAAGAATTAGAAAGAGCACAAAGAGTGTTCTAGAAATTGAGTGGTTCCACTTTAATAACACCCTCAAAACAAGTTTCACCACCTACTTCCACCAAATCTACCCAGAGGGAAAAGAAAGGAAGAAAATTGAAGTTTCCTAGAGACTCTAATTTTGAAAAAGAGGTGCCAAGATAAGCAGTGAAAACTCTAAGAAACCCCCCCCCAAAAAAAATGGTGTAAAATATTGGAATTTTTTTTCGTTACTCGTAGATTGAACATTTAATTTTATTGGCAATTTTTTCACTTTTCATTGAAACGTAAAATAATTTTGGTTGACAAATTTCTTGAAATTGGCAAAAATCAGTTTTCATGTTGACGAATAGTTATTTTTTCTTTTCAAATATAAAATAATTTTGGCGAACCAAACATTCGATATAAACCAAAAAATAATTTTTACGGGCAAATTTTTGAAATATATAAGACTATAAAGTTTAACTTGACGAATTATGCTTCAAATAAAACAAATAAAATAATTTTACTGACAAATTATATTAGTATTTTTTGTCCATATTATAGTTCTGTGTTTTGTTATGATTATAATAAAATGAAGTAGACCAATATTTTCTTCAAGGTCATGCATTTGGAAGACTATTTAAATTTTTTATATTGAAGGCTTAAAAATTGAAGTAATTCATATGACATAAGCCAAAAAATATTCTATGTCAAATTGATAATTGAAATGACAAACGAGTAGTATTTCATTATATTTGGTTGAAATTTACAAAATTCTAAGCACCTTTGAGATTTTTTTTTTTTTTTTTGGTCGTAATAGATAATATTTTATAAATTCAAAAAGGAAATAGATCATCGATTCCCATCAAAATAGTGATAACAAGGTTTACCCTTTTCCACCATTAGATCCATTATCAGCTAAATTATCAGCGAAATCCGCCATTACAAACAACGGTCGAAACAGACCCCTACACTACCACCTCAAAAACCCATATTCACCGAAACAAAACAGGGGTAAACAACACATAAACCCGTTACCACTACTACCCAGATATACTTCCCAACCAAACATATAGACAAATAGAATTAGCAGAAAAGATTGGCACCCGGGACACCAAGAAGGGGGACATCCCTCAGTCTCCACCCGCTTCATCCTCCTCTGCATGCTTCTTCTTGATCGCGACCCCTTCCTTCTTCTTTGCAACCCACTTCCTCTTTCCCTTGGCTCCCGACATAGTGGCAGGAAGAATTCGCCTTAGCCTCTTTCTATAGTAGAAAAGCCTTGAGGGCTTCCCACCTGATTAAGGCATTAACACAACTTTCTTCTTTGTCACACACAATCGACCACCACCGCATAAACTAAACCAACTTAAAGACCTCATCTACGTACACATGCTCAATTCCATCTCTGATATCAAAGCACGCACCACAAATGATCGATTCCAAAATAAAATCAAGCCCATGAGTCCAGTCCTTCTCCAAGCAAGCCTGCATGATCCATTTAATGGTTTCGACCTTTTCACCCAGGTCTAAATTCCAGGCGACCACCATGGACACAATGTCCAAGTTGGTGCGATAACGATGTGTGGATTGCATAAAAAACTCCCCCAACAAGTCTTCCATTATCTGCACGAACTCCACATCATCAAATTTGCAGAGGCTTTTAAGCCTCTTCGCAGAGACCAACCCCATAAATGTCGCTTGTTGTCTAGTCGTGAATAGGGTAAAAGTACCCTCCATCACCTTTCACCAACAAAACACCAGTCACTTCAGTATATAAGAGGAAACCACTGGATGCCACCTTTTCAAGCCATCTAGAGACTCCTGTCCCATCAACTATCTTCCCTTGAACTATCATTAATGCTTCCTTCATGCGACACATACCACATTTGTCAGAGATCAAATGTGAGAGTACGAAAAACCTTCAATACTCACTGCACATTCATCATTGAATGATAATGCCCACTTTGATAAAACATCTCCCACCTCATTCCCCATTCTCCTTACATGAGATATTTGGTAATTATGAAAAGTTGCCAATTCTTGCTTAATGGCATATATATATATATATATATACTTTTGTAAATGCTAAACTTGCACATCATCCAATTTGATTCCATTGACAATGATTAAACAAACGCCCTACAAGTGAATATTTGAGATGCCAAAATGTTTGCCCAATTTGACAACGTGAAGAGATGCCTTAGCCTCTACAACATTATTCACATCCCATCTTCAAGTTGTTTTGCTCCCAAAATAATGATATTACCCTGTCAATCCCTTACCACAAATCAATGATATCAACGTAGATTCGATTTTGGGTCTAAGATTTTACAAAACAAAATTTGTGTCTTAGTGTCCTAATCAAAATTTTAATTTTCTTTCTTGAAGGTGTTTATCTCATATAAGGTTTTAAGTCTTTGCATGTCAAAGAGACTATGTAGGTCAATGAGAGAGTTTTAAAGTCTCTTCAATCTCTAATGGGCAGTTATTGTGATCATGGTAAGGTGCGCCTGTGCTATATTAGAGAGGCTTGTGTTACTGTGGAGATAGCTTTTGGGTCTCTTCGATCTCCAATTAAGCTTCATATGGTGGGCCCAAAGTGTATCAGGAAGACATGCTCGTATTAGAGTGGCAGTTTTGTGGTCACTCCAATCCCCGAGATGGTGTTATGTTGAACCTATTTATTGAAGAGGTATGCGTTACTGGGGTGACCATTTCAAGGTCTCTTCGATTTTCAATTAGAAAAGACATGCTTTAAGTGTCCGCATGTTGAAGAGACTATGTAGGTTGATGAGATGATTTTTAAGTCTCTTTGATCTCCGATGGGTAGTTATTATGATCATTGTAAGGTGGGCCCATGCTATATCAGAGAGACTTGTGTTACTGACGAGATAGATTTTGGGTCTCTTCGATCTCCGATCGACCTTCATATACTAGGCCTAAAGTGTATCGAAAAGACATGCTTGTATCAGAGAGGGAATTTTGTCATAACTCCAATCCCCGAGATGGTGTTATGTTGAACCTCTTTATCAAAGAGACATGTGTTACTAGGGTGACCTTATTAAGGTCTCTTCGATTTTCGATAAGAAAAGGGGCTATGCTTGCTAGCACGGTGGGACCCTTATTCATCGAAGAAAATGCTTATGTTGGAGGGATTGATTTCAAGTCTCTTCGATCCCCGATGAATGTTAAAATAAGGTGTTGTGTTTTTGTACATCGAAGAGACTTACATTGATGAAGATACTAGTTTTTGGTCTCTTTGATACCTGATGGTGTTCAATAAAGTTGTCATGTTGAGGCAATAAATTCAAATGTTGATAATGACTGTTGATCTTCGGATCGACGATGGAAGTTTAAAACACTCCCATGGATTTTACTAACAGTGAAGAATGTTGCATGAGTGAGCTTTTAAGGATCAAATTGCAACAATTTACGGGCACTTTAAATCTAAATTATGTAATTCTTTTTTCTGCACCAAGAGCAAAAGAAAGGCATCTTGTAGAAGGTTGTGAGAGAAGGCTTGAGCTTGTGAATTGTGTAGAAACAAAAGGATGTCATTAATTGGTAAGTTCTAAGAGTCCAAGATGAAGAGTTTATGATTTCTTGCTTAAGAAAGTAGTCAGCTTCTGTTTCAAAGTTTAGTTGTGATTTTTTGGTGTGAGAAGTATGTGTTACTTAGGCATTGTATTATCAAGAATGGCTAGTTCTTCAGAGGGTCCTTGCCAACCAAATCCTAAGAGGCAGAAAAAGGATTCTCGATAAGAAAACCATGATTTAATTGACCAATTGCCTGGTTCTAGCCCTAAGAAGCAGCGAAAAGTGAGCATGAACCTTGGTGTAGAGAAATTGGAAGACAAGCAAAGGGGTTTATGGGATATTTTGACCCTAGAAAGAGGCTATGACCTCTTTAGGTACCACTACCAGAATATGTTTAGGGATAGGCCAATTTGTCACCCTTGGCAGATGAATTTGGCCAAATTAATGGTTCCTAATGTGTTTGTGAATACTAAGCTTATGAGGGTAATTGCAAAGAGATATGACCCTAAGACAAGAACAATATATGATGCAATTGGATTGAGCTTTGTACCTGTTACCAGAGACCTCATTTGTCATTTTTAGGTTGGATGCCAACATGGAATTGAAGTTTACGATTGGAGACCTTTGTGATGAGTATCACAAAATGACAAATGACTACAAGAGATGGAGGCTTCCATTGCATAGGCCAAGGGAAGTGGTGGGAAATTGAGAGTATTTGGTGACAAGGAGAATCCTCCATTCTTTGTGACTTTATTTGAAGAGTACTTTCAGTACACTTATTATTATGTGTGTCAAGTTTTAGGGCTAGAAGCTCACATGGACATGCTGGTAGCTCCCATGGTGTTGGTTGTAGATATTCAGACCCATCGTGCCTGCCCATTTGATTGTGCTCATTTTGTAGCTGAGGAGATTCATGAAAGATTGACTTCTCTCAAAAAAGATAGTGAGGTTATTATTTTCAAGCACTACTCATTGTTGATGCATTTAATTATTTTTAATGATTAGGTGATGGATTTATGGTCAGAAACACCAAGGATTCATGGCACTGATCGTCATGGAGATTGGTGCCCTATTCAAATGTGGACTTCAGTATGGGATAGTAGATGTGATAGGTCACATTATTTGATATTTGAAGAATTCTTTGTGAAAAGTTTGTTTCACTTGCTTGATTATCCACATGACTCTTATTTGTCTCAAAAAATTTAGATTAAGACCCAAAGAATACAACCCAAGAGTGCAGATTAGTCACACTTGGGTTGATTAGTATGCATTTAAAGATTGCAGAAAGATTAGGGTGTATGTATTTGAGGGAGTTCCCTATTTGCTACCATAGACTGTACCAGATAGATTAGCCTATCTAGAAATTGTAAGACAATTGGATGATTCTATTTTTTTGCATTTGAGTTCCCAGTATAAATAGTCATTGTTGCTAGGTACTTTGAGTTTTGGTGATTTTATAATTAATTCAACCAAAGGATATGGTCTGATAAAAGATAAGCTTGATTATTTCCACTTGCCAGTAGGATATCCTAGGAAGAGTTTTGACCTAGAGGGATTCATTTCCAAATGCTAGAATGGCCCAAAGATTGGGGGCCTATATTCATAAATACTGAGTTCATGATGACTTGATATGAAACTTGCCCAGGGATGTTGCAATGTATAGGATTGATAAATATAACAAAATCATAGACACTGAATGATGGATAATGAATCATGATTTGTCATAAAAAGGAGCATTCAATATAGGAAATCTAGAAAGGATAATTGACATGATGTTGCACAAGGAAGAAAAACTGGTGAGAGGTGCACCCTCTCGTGTATTTGTAAATTTGGGAGATGTCCCAGATGAATACTTGGTACAACAAGGTCAAGTAGAAAGAATATCTCCTTTAGCCCACATGTCTCCTCATCCCACTCGTAAGACTATGTTTTCTGTTGATTAAAGTGATTCAGATGATGAAAATGAATTTAGGCCAATTATGGCACCTTCTATTCAAGATTATGATAACCCTCAGGAGAGGGATGTTATTGAGATTGAGCCTTCAGACCAATTGTCAGATGATGTCAGATAGTTGGCTAGCGATAAATTTGTTTCTGATGATGCTTTTGCTAAAAATCTCTAAAATTTTGAGCTTTTCTATTATAATTCAAAGTAAAAGATATAAGAGAAAGAGAAAGAGAAAATAATTTCAGCCTTGAGATGTGTCAACAATTGAGTCAAGAATTATAGGAAAAAGTTAAAGAAAAAAATTGAAAACATGACTCTTGAGAAGGGAAGGGCATTGCTCCGAGAGGCTGGAGTCACGATTCTACTAGGATGGGACATTAGTTCCGATATTGCCTTTGATAATATTCAAATGAATAAAAAAATGAATTTAAGGTTGAGTATCGAAGCTGCTGATCAAATCTACACTGGGTCTAGATACCATCCAAAATACCACACACTGTCTACTTGGAAATTGTACCCACCAGGCCGGAAACCAGTGGTGGTAGATGATCCAAGTCAGATTTATGGACAAATTATTGTATATAGGTTGGAGGATATTGACTCTAGTGAAGCAACCAATTTGACAATAAATGTTGTTTAGTTTACAAAAGCTCATGTTGAGAAATTGATGAGATAAAATGATGCATACAGACTGTAAAATGAACACCTTAGATAAGAGGTTGCCAATTTAAAATATAAAGTTGCTTGTTGTCTGGTTCTTCTTAGGAGGTAGTGCAAACAGGGAGTGTATTTTTGCAAAGTTAGATAGATCAGACGTATTGCAGATACATGGCAGAAAAGACACAGAAGAGGGAAGGACAATTGCCCACTGAGCTGAAAGCCACCAAATTTAATGTATCTTTTGCGCTTGTGAAGGAAAGATTCAATAAAATGGCCTCTCAGATTGATTTTTTTTGTAATTATGTTAGGACATATAGTTCTGTAAACGAACATGACCTTTTATAGATAAGGCTTCCTTCTGAAAAAGAAAAGGTAGTTTCAAAAGATCTTGTTGATAATGATGCTTTAGAAATGATTAATGGTTGGATCAAAAGACATGGAAAGTATCGAGAGGACTTGGTTAAAGAGCTGGATGAATATGATCAAATGCAAAACTTCTCTTTCCCTCCATTCTTTGGAGAAGATGGTGAGATTAGGGAACAAGAAAAATGGAAGAATGAAGTACATCAGATGTTACCTCATGCCTTGAGTTTTATAATTGATGAAGAGAAAGTTGTTGAGAACACCATTAGACAGCTGGAAAAAATGTTCACACTAGAGTTTGAAATGAGGGATGCTAGCACATCAGTGGTTACTTATGTTGACCAAGAAGACATAGACCACTTATCTCATTTGAATTTGTTCCTGATTTTTATAATTGAAGAAGACAAAGTCATTGAGCACACCATTAGCCAGTTGGAAAAAATCTTCACACTGGAGTTTGAAATGAGGGATGCCAACACATTAGTGGTTACTTATGTTGACCAAGAAGACATAGACCACCTGTTTCATTTGAATTTGTTCCTGACCAGGTCACTTGGATCGAATTGACTGCCTCCATGTTCACTAAATTTTATTTCATTTTTTAGTTTGTTTGCTTCTCTTTCTTTCAACTTTGTCATCAATTCTCTTAAGTGACAACGAGGCCATAGATACATTTCAATTTGCATTATGGTTATATTTAGATAGGAACCTTGCCAGATCGCCTGGGTCACGGGTGTCCTATGGAGATACAAATATCTTTAAAACCTCTAGAAGATCAAAGAAAGAGAAATCTAGGCTCTCTAGTCAACATCCTATTTTGAGTGGCAACCAACATTCTCTTTCGAGGAGAGGAATTTATTATCAATTTTGTAACTGAATTTTGATTATTCGCTCTTTCTAACTAATGAAAATGAAAATGGAGTTCAAGATTATTTTGTGCAATTTTCTCCTTATGTGATGTTTAATCTCTTTTGGAATATTTAAGGCTTGATTGTTCCAACTCTGTAATGTATCGGGTGTTTTGATTTGTTATTGCAATGTTTTTGTGATTGTGTAGTATGTGTATAGCTTTTTTATTTTTAAAGAAGAGGATTAAATGCTTTATTAAAATTACAGTGAGTTTGGGCGATTCATTTAATAATGTGGATTTGTAAGTAGGGTTATGCAGTAATATATGTAGATGCATTGGTCAAAGGCATTAATATTAAAATTCCTCTTAAAGAATTATGTAAATAAATGCTCCAAATAAAGCACATGACAATTACAACAAACAAACATAATATAACTATTTATTGCAAATGAATGACAAAGAACATCAGTAGCACAACCATTAATTGTATTAATAATGAATTAGAATGTTAGATGGTACATGATACATCCCTGAAGTTATAGATGAATTACAAATTGACATAATTGATACTAATCTTCTATAGATGTTATGGGTTTAGGTATCAATCATCATCGCCAAAATACCAACTCAATGTTGTGACAACCAACTTGCTCCCCTAATCCTCAGGAAGATGAATCTATCAAAAAAGAATAGGATGGCAAAGAAACATAATTTTTCTGATAGAAAAACTACTTCCACCATCTTCATACATGATCAAGCCATTAGGAAAGAAAAGGGTGGAAATATAACAGACAAAGTAGAGAAAGGAAACCTTCAAAAGTGTATAGTAATTCCAAAGTTCCTATTTGAGGGCCTCTCTCATGCCTTATTCCACCCATCCAAATATTTCCAATTCCACCCACCCTTAGTCTATGTGGAATTAGTCTCTATTTTCCTTTGAAACTACATAACTAGAGGCAGAAGAATTTACATTAACCCCAACAATACGTTTGCATCATCGTTAATACTTTTAACCTAAGAAAACACTTATCAGAACTAAGAAATGAGAACACTACATTCAAAACTCACCATTATCCATTCCTCATGCCTCTTTATAGAAAATTTATGTTGTTGATAAAGTACTCCATCATTAATTAAAGGTGATGATTACATGCCAAAAGTATATCCTGATGTGGATGTTGCAGAGCCTTGAAATTGAAAATGATGGCAATCACCTTCAAAAATATACACTCAAGATTAGTCAAGTACAATCAACATCACCAATCACCTCAAAAATATAGAATCAACTATCAAGACCAATCATATACAATGAAAATCACATCAGTAATAATAGTTACCTTTAACGAGAAAATAAGAACAAAAAAATCCTTTCTCATTGTGCAAATGAATAACCGATACCAATCTTTTTTTGGTACATGTGTTATGAATAATCTTCCAAAACAAAATCCATTATTCAACATCATTACAGGTGTTATGAATGCCCACCTAAGACTAAACTAGAATACTCTAAGAAGACCTCAGAAGATGCTTAATACAAATATTCCTATATTGCATAGAAATGCCCATAGTCCTTTCGAATATTGCATAAAAAACCCCATAGTCCTCCTCAACTGACACCTTAACCTTCAACTCCACTTTCCACCAATTTGAATACCACAAAGGTTTAATGGTATAAGACTACAAGTGTTCACCAAGGTTACAAGTATTTTGAATCACCTCCTAAAATGATAGAATAAGGTAGCAGAGACCTCGAGAAATGATATGAAATTGGGCTCTGCAAAATTGGTCCAGTCACTAGTTAGGAGGGACCTCAAAGAGATCAATCTAGACCGGGCAGAAAGAGTAAACACAAGGGAACAAGAGGATATGATGGAGGCAATGCAGAACTAAATGAATTAGATCATGAAAACTAATTACAGATAACCGGTAACATCCAAGTTACAAGATTTGGCTCACTGGCCTGCTACATACATACTCAATTATCGGATTGGTCAACTCCAGACCTCTAATTTCTAAGATATTTCTTCTATATTCTTCCTCACTAATTTATGATGCTAAAATACATTGATTTATATGGTCTAGAGGGATCCAGTCAGCCCAAGAGGGATCAAATGCCAAAGAACAAGATCAAATGTGTAAAACACCAGGCCAGCCTCCGCTAAAGAGATTCCTCCGGAAAATCCAAAGGATGAAGTGAGAATCAAAGGGAAGGTTGGCCACACACCAAGGAACATTGGAAACAACAAATTTAATCTCCGCAAGTTACGAAAAGGATCCGTAAGATTCGCCAATAGAAAATATGTCCAAGCGGTTCTGGTGCCATAAAATTGTCTCAAAATTTAGAATCGATAACTTGTCGGAAAATGATCCAAATGCTCTACATTTTAGGAATAAGGAAAATGATCATGTTCAAAAGAAAAATACAACTCTACAAGATCTGGTGAGAAAATGCAAGAAAATGAAGAAAGGAATGCTAAAACAACAAAACAAAAAATAAACAAAAAAGAAATGTTTTTTTTTGGTTGATGAAAGATTGCCAAGAACCGGGGATGCTCCTGTATCAGACATCTGAGGTTGTTGAAAAAGTGAGTCCCTCACTTTGCTAGGGTCAGAGGAAAACCAAGGTGGTCCACTTTTGCTTGAGAAATCCAAGATGAATCTGTTGGCATATGTACACTCCAATGAGACATTGTATGTGACTGAAGGTTTTGTCATTGATGGCAACCTTGCAATCCTATGGCACCGACAAAGGCATTATACCGGCATCAGAAGATCACACTCTACACCGGCACTCAAGACACCGACACCAACACCGACACAGAAGAAAGGAAGTATATCGATATAGAGGCCGACAGGATTTTTGTTATATTATATTTTGTTTATTATTGTAAAAACTTTGTAAGCTGACTTGGCAAATTGTAAAATGACTCTTATATATAAAAGAGATCATTGTAGACATTTGATATAGGAGATGTAAGAAGTAAGGAAAAATATTAGGCAGACTTATTATGCGAAATATAGGTTAAGGGGTATAGGTAAAGAACAGAGCGGGAACCGGTACTGAATCTGGCATTGAAGATGCTATTGTAAAGCAGTACAAGATATTGGATTTGTATAATCCTCATTGTAAGTCAGTGAGACTTCCCATTGAGTAGTGAGCTCTAGGCAGTTGGCCTTCCTGCATGTGCAGGCCCCTATTGTAAGTAATATTCTCTTATTGGTCAGTGAGTGAATATTGTGGGTCACAAATCCCACCGAGGTTTTTCCCACACCGGGTTTCCTCGTTAAAATCTTGTGTTATGGTGTGCTTTTCATGTGGATGTTCTTGATTTTGTTTATTACATTATTTATTGCATACCAGTACACTGTTATATTATGTTCTGCATGTTTTAAGTTAAGAAATTCTATATACCGGTTAGATACTGATTCACCCCCCCCTCTCAGTATCTGTGGGATTCCTAACAATTGGTATCAGAGCCTGGTCCTCTATTTTCAGAAGCCTAACATCTTGAGGAAGATCTTGACACCGGTACAGATGGAAAATCTGATGAAGCAATTAGAAGGAGCTCTTACAGACTATGATGCAGAAAAATTGAAAAATATCAAACTAGAAGATGATTTAAGGGCAGCTCAGGATATCATTTAGGCACTTCAAGAAAATTTTACTATTGCAAGAAATAGGAGAAGAGAACTTTGTGAAAAATTGCAAAATGAGAATGATGAAAAGGAATCACTTAATGATATGATAAGCAAGTTGAAACAAGAGATCATGACAACAAAGAATGAGATGCAGGATATGACTATGAGATTTTGCAAAGAGATTGAGGATAGGAAGAAGAATGAAGAAGAATTGACCAGAAGACTAAGTGATGTAGCAAATGAGAACACAAGACTTAGCTATGAAAATGACATTTTGAAGACAGATCTGATGCATACTCAGAATGACTCAAATGAACTGATGAGACAAAAAGAAGTCTTAGAAAGAGAACTAGAAACTGCAAATCAACGTAAAGAAAAATTCAAGAAAAGCTCAGAGGAACTTGGCACCTTCCTGAAGAATAAAAAACCTAAAGGTGACACTTTTGGAATTGGCTTTGAAGTTGGTGAAAGCTCCGGTATTGCAAATACTCAAGATCATAGCAAACCTGTAAGACAACCTAATGCTTATAATTCAATGGAAAATACTTTAACTGTAATAAGTATGGTCATAGAGCAAATGAATGTAGATCTAGAAATTATCAGAATATCAACACACCCACCAGTCAATGTTCTAAATGCAACAAAGTAGGTCACAATTCTGAAAACTGCAGAATGAATGTGAGATGTTATGTTTGTGGAAGATTTGGACATTTATCTAATCAATGCAGAACACAAATCAGCATAGGTTATGGAAAAGCTATTTAGAAAAATAATGTAACTTGTTATGCCTGTAACAAGATTGGGCATATTTCTAAATTCTGTAGAAGTAAAGGAACACCGGTAGACAACAAAAGTTCTAGCTTGAAAGGTAAAAAAAAAGTTGAAGAGGTTAAGAAAGAATTCTCTAAACAATGGATTAGAAAAGTTGAACTAAATATTGGGAATACTCCTCCATCGATAGAACAAACCAATGCTTCACCGACAGAATAGAGTGATGCTTCATCGGAAGGACAGAGTAGTGCTCCATCGGCAGGAAGTTCTTCATCAAATTGAAGAAAATTTCCTTGAGGGTTTGGCAATCTATTGACACATGCGCTATTATTCCCTTGGTTAGAGATAAGAAGTTGGAAATTACTTATTACCGACAAACAATGTTAAGTGAAAACTTAACCACCATGCAATTAATGTGGTAGACGGCGAAAAGACACTATAAAATCAAGGTTTTGGCTCCATTTCATTTCACCGAGATTTCAAACTTACGAAGAGCGCGAAGGTTCCGAGCTAAGGCATTTCGAGCAAGAAGCAAGAACACTCCAAGCAATCATCCATCCTAAAGGCAGTAAGAGGTATTTAATCATGGCATCCATCTCTGCAATTGAATATGTAGCAAACCCTACTGTTGTTGAAGTGATAAAAAGACCTAGGCCCATATTTCAGTTAGTTCCCAAGGTAGCAAAGAAAGATGATACCTTAGGTGCTTTTTCTCAAATTCCTAAGGGAGTTGTTTATGCTGAAGACCCCAGAATGTACATCCACTGCAACATTGAGGAACTAGGAGATGAAGAAATTAAAACCATGTTTAAAACTATGATATGTGATAAAACCGGCAATGTAAAAGATGAGCACAAGATCATTGAGACCCTAGGATTTACAGAGATCCTTAGCATTCCTGAATTTCCCAAGGATGTGATTAGGATATTCTTAAGCAGGGTACATGGTGAATTTTTCTGGTTAGATGCAGTTCACAAAATCACCAAGGAAGCTGTGAAAGCTGTCACAGGGTTATCGACCACTGGTAAAAGACTAGATAAAACCAAGAAGGTATCCAATGACCTAGTTACAAACCTAACTGGTGCAACATTCGACAAGAGGTCCCTAAGAGTTAATGATGTAACAGACATTAATGTGAGATTTATTAGCATGCTATTTAGGGTATAAAGCTACTCATGCAAATAGACTCAATTCAGTTTCAAGTTTATGCATTAAGAGTGCTTATGATATGGTCACAGATAATGCAAAGATTGATATATGTGAATGGTTAAAATATGAATTAATTGACAACCTTGGAAAGATCAAGAAGGACAAGAAAGGAACTTTCAGGTTTGGAAATTTGTTAGTATGTCTGATGCTACATATAACAAAACAGGTTCCCGGTATAGGTTACAAAGAAATTGGATATGATATACTGGTAGGCAAACAATTAACAAAACTATTCAATAACATGGGAGAAGACAAGGAAAACAATATTCATGACTTCTTTCAAGCATTGAAAGCCAAAATGAAGAAAAGAATAAGGTTATCACAAAAGATTGTCGACAACTACAAAGATGAAATATGTTTTGTGATCAAGAAAGATGAAATCTGGATGGAAGCAGTCATCCCTAGGACAGTTTGGGTAACCAAGATGGGCTATGAAACAGATGATCACATAGTTGAAACATATGCTAAAGCACTTCTGGAAGCCCCCAAAGAACCTAAGGAAGAAGTATTTGGTAGTGCAAAAACCATTGAAAGCCAAATACAATCAAAGAAAAGAGTGAAAAAGGTTGAGGCAGTTGTAAGGAAAGGTTCCAAACAAGCAAAAGCCATCAAAGAAGATGTATTGAAGAAAACCGGTATAACAAAGGATGAGTTAGCAGCTCCACAACCTGAAACTCACCTATCACCGGTAGGTACTTCTTCAGGAAGTGACATGTCTGCAACTTTCAAAAGAGTTGTAAGGAAAAGAGATCCCTCACCGACAACCACACCCTCACCCACGAGGACAAGACAAAAGCAACAAGCAGTGAGATCTCCGGTAAGAAAGGCCACACCAAAGAAGAAACTGACACCCAAGAAGAAGAAGAGGACAAACAAAGACTTGGCCCCTCTTGATATACTACTAAATGAAATCACAGAGGAAGGTAAATTGAAGAACATAGAGAAAATATATGACACTCTAACAACTGATGAAAAAGAACAAGTAGAAAACAGTGTTATATTGCATATGGATATGTACAAGAAATTTTTGATGGAAGTCGTCAATGAAATTCCAAATGAGCTATTTAAAAGACTAGAAGCAAGAAGACAAGCAGTAATAGAACTAGATAAGAAAATAAAGATTGAAAAGCTACTTGCTGTTTATCTGGTAAACTCACCCAAAGAAATTGATGAACTAATTGCTCCAGCCAACCGGATAGTATTTTCTACTGCACACCGACACGTTGCTTTAATGGTTGGAAGAATTAATGAGGTAACTGAGGAGACAGAAAATGGATGGGACATATTCCTAGTTGAGAAAGAAAAACAAGAAGAATACAAGAACCCCAAGCCCATAAAAGTTTATCAGAAAGATAGAGACAAGGGTAAAGGTAAAGTTGGTGGACCACCTCGTATCAAGGTTAGAGACAACTTACCCCCATCTCCTTTAATTACTCCACCGGTAAAAACAACAACTACAGAAGATCAATCGGTAGCTGAGAGTATGGATGCAGAGGATGATAATCCTAATCCTGAAGTTTTATATACTGTGGATGTTGATACTCAAAAGATCAACATAGTGGTAGACAAAGATACAATTGATAAGACTGATATGGCTAGTGAGCCTCCGGTAGCTGAGGAAACTGATAACACATAGGAGAAACTGACAGAAGACAAAGAGCAAAAGGTAG
Source organism: Cryptomeria japonica (assembly GCF_030272615.1). Taxonomy (NCBI): domain Eukaryota; kingdom Viridiplantae; phylum Streptophyta; class Pinopsida; order Cupressales; family Cupressaceae; genus Cryptomeria; species Cryptomeria japonica. Next base: position 348,929,166 of record NC_081405.1, on the reverse strand, counting down.
AGACTCAGACTCAGACTGAGACAATGCAACATACAGAGAAACAAACAGAGCAAAAGGCTCCGGAACAAGAACAACAACAACAACAATAGGAATAGGTACATAAAGAAATAGTACCACCGGCAACTAGTGAAGTAGGAAAACCATTGCTTAAAGAAATGTAGACACAAAAAGACCTACCAGAGGTTGATACAAGCTTGGTTACTTCCACCAGTACTCAGATTGTTGATTCATCATCAAGCTATAAATCAACTAATGTAACTGAGGTACTATTAGACTCAATCAAGAAAATAATTGACTGCAACTCACAAGCTTACAAAGCAATTGATGATACCATACCAATTTTGAAGGTAATTGCTCCCAATTGTAATATAGACAATAAAGATTCTTTAGGACAACTTGATACACTGTGTAAATATATCGCAGAAAACATTGAGAAAATAAAAGAAGTGTCATTAAAGGATAAAGTAGAAGTTGAAAAACATAAATTCTTTGATGAGCAAATAAAGAAGTGTAACAAAGATTTTGACACACTTCTATCGGAATTATGTAATTTATTGAAAGAGTACAAAAATCTATACAAAGATACCTGTAAAACAAACTTTTTGACTGTAGATATAGACAAGAAGATGAGCAAGGTACAAGATGAGATCAATAAACTTGCAGATAGTTTTGTCAACTCACCTGATACACTATTAGTTTTTGAGGAAAAGATAACAAATTTTGAAGAAGAATTACTTAAATTGGAAAGAGAGAAAGAAAGAATAGTGAATAAGTCAAAGCATTTGAGATCAAAACTAAGTCCAAGATTGGACTATCTAGCATCACTACGAAAGGAAGTATCTGAGGTACTAATACAGGGAAAGAACACACCAGCAGAGCATTTGCAACATCTCACCGGTATAGTGAAGAGAACAAAGACAACAATAAAAGATAGCAAGAAGTTTATGGATAGTATAAACTTGATTTTGGGAGATCTTTTTCAAATTGTAACCACCCAGTTACAAGGTTGAAACTACAAACTCTACTGACATCTTGACAAACTTTGTCATTGATGCCAAAGGGGGAGTAGTGGGATGAGAAAATTCAAATCACCGGAATCATATGCTCAGGGGGAGCACACACATTTTTGGTAACATTTTTTTTGGACTTCACATTTTTGGATCATTTTTGAAATTTCTCATGAGTGTTGCCATCAATGCCAAAGGGGGAGATTGTTGGCATATGCACACTCCAATGAGACATTGTATGCGATTGAAGGTTTTGTCATTGATGGAAATCTTGCAATCCTATGGCACCGACAAAGGCATTATACCGACATCAACAGATCACACTCTACACCAGCACTCAGGACATCGACATTGGCACCGACACAGAAGAAAGGAAGTATACTGGCATAGAGGCCGACATGATTTTTGTTATATTATATTTTGTTTATTATTGTAAAAACTTTGTAAGCCGACTTGGAAAATTGTAAAATGACTCTTATATATAAAAGAGATCATTGTAGACATTTGATATAGGAGATGTAAGAAGTAAGGAAAAATATTAGGCAGACCTATTATGCGAAATATAGGTTAAGGGGTATAGGTAAATAACATAGCAGGAACCGGTACTGAATCTGACATTGAAGATGCTATTGTAAATCAGTACAAGATATTTGATTTGTATAATCCTCATTGTAAGTCAGTGAGACTTCCCATTGAACAGTGAGCTCTAGGTAGTTGGCCTTCCTGCATGTGCAGGCCCCTATTGTAAGTAATATTCTCTTATTGGCCAATGAGTGAATATTGTGGGTCACAAATCCCACCGAGGTTTTTCCCACACCGAGTTTCCTCGTTAAAATCTTGTGTTATGGTGTGCTTTTCATGTGGATGTTCTTGATTTTGTTTATTACATTATTTCTTGCATACCGGTACACTGTTATATTATGTTTAGCATGTTTTAAGTTAAGAAATTATATATACCAGTCAGATACTGACTCACCCCCCCCTCTCAGTATCTATGGGATTCCTAACAGAATCTTCATCTGATCTGCCCTTCCACTTCACAAGATACTCCATATACTGACTACTTCGGGTGCTATGTCCAATCCTGTTGTCTAAAATATCTTCAATCTGATTTGTCTCCTTCCAGGGCAACTATTTCTCTAAGTCTGCAATACTGTCTTCACTGAATTTTGATTCATGATACTATTGTAGATCTGCAATGTTGAATACAGGCGAAATACTCAAACTATCCAGTAGCTCCACTTATATGCATTTCCAGAATTGAACTTCCTCAAGATCTTACAAGGTCCAAACTTCCTCATCTGCAACTTGTTAAAGTTCCACCTGGAAATCTTTCTTTTCTCAGATACACCATCACTTCATCACCAACTTCAAATTCCTTGTCTCCTCTTCTCATTTGCTTTCTCCTTATATTTGTTGTTCATATCCTCCAAATGCTGCTTAACCTGAATATGTAAGGATGTCATGTGATCTGCAAAATCTTCTTCTTCTGCACTCCTCTTATCTTCATTACTGATATCTCTCAATTCTGATATACGTCTAGGGTGTGCTCTGGTAACAATCTCAAAAGGTGTTCTTCCAGTACGTCTGTTCATTGAATTATTGTAGGCAAAATATGCTTGTGCAAGAATTAAATCCCAACTTTTGTTCTTCTCTCCAACTAAGCATCTCAAAATTTTTCCCAAGCTACAATTTACTACCTTTGTCTGTCCATCAGTTTGTGGGTGAAAAGTAGAACTGAATTTCAAATTTGTCTTCATCTTCTTCCAAAGTGTTCTCCAAAAATAACCAACAAACTTAGTGTCTCCGTCTGAAACTATGCTCTTAGGTAATCCATTTAATCTCACTACCTCCTTGAAAAATAGGTCAAGTCAACTACATGCACTGCATCAGATGTCTTCTTACAAGGTATAAAATGAGCCATCTTCAAGAATCTATCCACCACCACAAATATAGAATCATTTCCTCTTTGTGTCTTAGGTAATCAAAGTATGAAATCCATGCTTATGTCTTCCCAAGGTCTCTCCAGTACTGTCAAAGGCTTATATAATCCCGCATTCTGACTACTACCTTTTGCAACTTGACAAAGTCTACAACTTTGCACAAATTTCTTGACATCCTTACGAATCTGTGGCCAAAAGTAATGTTCACTCACCAATACTATCATTTTATCAACACCAAAGTGTCCAACTAATTCTCCAGTATGCTTCTCCTTTATTAGATTCTCCCTCATAGAACTCTTAGGTATACACAACTGAACTCCTCTGAATAACATCCCATCTCGAATGAAGTAATCCAACCATTTGCTTCTATCTACCATAACTAGTTCTCTACATGCTTTCCAAGGTTCTATAAAATCCAGGTCACCATCATACAAAGTTTTCAACTCATCAAATCCTAATACTGTCAGTCTCATCTCTATTAGTAAATTCCTCCTTCTACTTAGTGCATGAACAACTTTGTTTGACTTCCCACTTCTATGCTTCAACACAAAGGTGTAACTCGGCAAGAAATCTACCCATCTCATATGTCTCTGATTCAACTTACTTTGACTGTTCAAATACTGCAAGGCTTGATGGTCACTATACAACACAAATTCCTTAGGCAACAGGTAATGCCTCCATTTCTTCAAGGCTTGAACTATGGCATAACATTCCTAATCATACACTGAATATCTCCTCCTAGCATCATTCAACTTTTCATTGAAATAGGCTACTGCTCTCCCTTCCTGACTCAATACTGCTCCAATTGCATTTCCACTTGCATCACAGTCCACTTTGTTGGTTCCCAAAACCACAGATTGGAAATCCTAGAGCTTTGCCAACTCTCCTACTAATTTCTCAATCAGCGTTGGCCAACAAATAGGAATGGACAAAGACCAAATTCCTCTGCACTTTAGGCTCCACTAGACCTAGGTGGGTATACCTCAATCTCCAAAGCACAAAGAGATCTATTTATAGTGAATTTAAATTTGTCAAAGTAGCTGTTTATAGGGATGGCAAGATGTTTCCTACAACTATGCTTTATTATGTGCTTTTAACTTGCTTTAATCTGAAAACTTGAGTATAATTGATAATGATTAAAAGCTTATAAAAGAATGTTGTTAAAACCTTGAATAATTATGAAAGAACAATGCTAGTAGAAACTAGTAATATTTTTCTCTGGTAAGGAATTTGTGCATACCAAATTTATTCACAAAAAACTAATACCAGACGAGTGCCTTATCTGACAATTTACATGTTACTAACTGGACAAATGTTTGTGATCCTTAGAGATAGTTTGAGAGAACTCACAAGTATGCAAGAGTATCACTACAATGACTTCAATGTATGTTATAAGAACAACAAAACAATTCTGTTATCTTTACAACAACAGGTGATAAAACACTGCAACAAACCTTATTTAGATTTATCCAAAGGATTTTAACTCATCAACATCGTATAACATTGAACAACCTGAAGATAAAAATAGAAAATCTTGTATATTAATCTTTGGAATAATGGGTATACAAAAACTATAGACTCACATATACTTCATGGTACACTTGCTTGCACAAAATGGATTTTTATTTATACAGACCTGTTTTACATAACACCACTGATTCCAATAGACAATCTAGAAAAATAGTAGTTCTACCTCTGTTCCGTCTTTCCTAGAATACAAAATGACTCTCTATATATATGACTCAAAAGATAGGAATGAAAGGACACACCCTTTCATTAGCACAAACTAAAACTAACAAAATCCTAACTATCCCTCTTAACTGCTATAACTAAAACACATTACAATGACATAGACTAACTCTTTCCATCCAGCCGCTGACCACATTTTTGGATATGTCGAATATATCCTTCATCTTTATATGTGTAGGGGTTGAAGATAATGTCTCTAACTGCTATTTCCCCTATGACAAAAATGTCAACATGTTCCCCTATTTCATGCATATCCAAAGTATCTGCATGGGCAATGCTAAGGGCTGAACTGAGTAGGGGTCCACATTTGGTAATCCACTTGTTTTTGTCCTTTATTACCCCTGTATCATCTACCACACTTGGGAATCCATGGTTAACAATACCCTTACATTCCTCATATTCAATTTTCAACTCTATTGTGAATCCTTCATGAGTGTCAATCAGTTTTTTAACCTTATTGATCCTTTTGTCACTCAGTGTTTGATCCTGCAGTAGCATGTTTAACCTATCAAGGATCCTCTGGTGTGACACTGTGTTATCCATGTTTCTCTGGTAGACAATCCATAATTCTTCCAGTATCTTCTGCAGATTCTCAAATTGTTTAGACAGTAGGACACATGTTGTGTGTGTCCTTATAATCTGCATTCTTTCCTTAAACTTTTTGTTTTCTTTGTGAAATTCTTCACACTTCTTTTTCAGTTTGGACTCATCTGCTATCTGGGTTATAGGCCGGCCCCTGCTTCTTAAGAGTTCCTCATATAATGATTTATATTTTCCTGCTTCTTTTACCAACATCTTCATTTGTGCTTTATTTAACTTTGAAATATCAACTCCCATATCTGCTGTGACCATGGGATCAACTTCACCAACCATTAACTTCATCATGTGTCCAAAAGCTTTGTCCACATCTATGATCTTCAGCCTCTTATTTGGAGGGCAAAGGGCCCACAAACGCACAACCTCATCATCTAGATCATATCTTGATCCAATGAAGATGTCATTCACACCTTGAATGTCTAACTTGAAGTCCTTCTTATATGAATGTAATAAACTATCAAAAATGAAGGACGCACTAAGGTCCCAACCTGGGAACAAAATTATTCCTACTTCTATAAGGAGTTGCCTTCCCCTTTGAGGGGTCATGCCTTCTACTTCTGCATCGATATCAACCTTCAATTTTCAAAGCATCTCTGCCTCATTTTCTGGTGTTACATTAGGCATGGCTTCTCTTAGCTTCTTTCATTTGAAGTGATATAAGAAGGATTTAAATTCCTCTGATTTGATGAATTCATCATCAGACACAAAAGAAGTGTGCTCTTCTAACCTAACATCAACATTTATCCTCGCAATAGTTAGGTCTTGTGCTTTAGGCTCCTCCTCCCTTTTAGGTCTTTTGAATCTTGAGACACCCTCATTCTCTCCCGATTCACTCTCAGCTTCTTCTTCTCCTTCTATCTCCTCCAGTCTTTGCCTTTTTTCTTCCATTTTCTGGTTCAAGCCTTGAAAGATCTACATAGCCTCCTCAAATTCCTTTTTTCTAAAGACATCCAAGGCTTTAACGTGCTCATGAAAATAATCGCCCATATTTTTCCCTTTTCTGCCCTAGTGGATATAGCCCTCTGGGTCGTAGTTATTTCGGCTTGTGTGCTCATAGAGGTTATGATATTCTATTAACCTCTTGTCAATGATTTCATATGCCTTTGTTGATATAATAGTGAAATCACCAAAATGTAAAGTCTCGGGCAAGAAAACTTGCTTATGGGCACCACCAAAATGTTGTGCATTTGAGACACTGATTTGCCTCACAGTCTCCAGGTAGGCAATTCTGTCAGGTGTAGGCTTCGGTAGCACATAAGGAGATCCCTCAAATCCAAAAAATCTAACATATGTGTAGTCCTAGCATACATACTAGTCACCCCAATTGTGATTCACCCTGGTATCCCCATGTTCATGGGGTCTAAGAAATCTTTTGATTTTTTCTGAAAATGACCCATCAAAAGAAATTCCAAAAGCTCTGTATAATGGTTGCACAAAGAATTCTTCAAATTTGATATAGTGAGATCTCATAAATCAAGAATTCCACAGTGACACCCATAGTTGCACTGGCTGCTCCTGTCCATCCTTGCCATGAACATTTAGCTTCAATTCCTTAGGCCACAAGCCCCTGTGCCGTCCATAAAATAAAATAATATGCATCAACAATGAATAGAACTTAAAAAAATTGTCGAGGTTATTATGAAGTCTTAAGAAACCCTCATAAATCTTCTCAGCAATGTAATTAGCATAATCAAATTATCTCAGCTCATGCATTTGTGTGTTAGCAGCAAGAACCAAAGGTCCTATCAGAGCTACATTCGAAACCTCAACTCCTCCCACTTGACTGCATGCCATATATGTATATTGCAGATACTGCCTGAAAATGGTGATATCAAACGGGGGCCCATCTTCATCTATGAACTTTCCTTTCTCAGCCTCATGTATGGCCAAATTCCACCCATTGTATACAGTATCCATCTTTGTATACTCTTCCTCCGATTTCTCAAAAGACAGCGACACATCAGATTCAAATCCAAGGTGAAAAACCTCTTGAATGGTGGCTGCTAAGATACAGATGAATGCATCACCATTTGGCAATTAAATACATCTTTTTGTGGCATTATAAGCCCTAGCCAATGTTTTCATCAATTGGATATTCACGAAGATGTTAGGAACCACAAGTTTACCCAATCCCATTATCCATAGGTTTGAAATTGGGGCCGGCTTACTCCTTCTTGAATAATGATACAAGAAAAACTCATGACCTCTAATCATGGTCCAGACATAGCCAATTTCCTTGAAAAATTCTTCTAACTAGTCACGGACGGGCAGGTTAGCCTTAGATCTTCGAGATTTGGCTCCTGGTGAGCTCATTTGATCATCATGTCTTGATTTAACTTCCATTTCTGTGCACCTTCTCCACCTTTAGAATTCTTCGAAGTGCTCTCAGAGACCCCAGTGATCTTCCTCTTGCCCTTGGAACTAGAACCCTCCATTTTTGAGTTCTTCGAGTCTTCTGAAATTCAAATCTTTTGCAGCTTAATTTCGCTCCAATCTCCCTGTTTGCTTTAGGTTGCTATGCCAATTCCTTATACCAGCTTCTATATATAGATTTGATACTTTAGGAGAATTTACTCAATTGAAATGGTGCTGTGATTCGCCTTGTGTGAGCACAAAGCTGTCTATTTCCTGTATTAATAATGGCGAGTGGATTCGTTAAGACCAGATTTTGCAACGGCTAGTCGTCATAACTCCTCCCGATAGTTCAATCACTTGGTGCCACCCATCCTTTTCATCCGCATAGGTCTCACCGATCACTCCATTGGGTATCGATGTAGCTCATTTGTTAAAATTTTGATGGTTATAACTTCCTTGATGGCTTTGTCTTCTAGATAGGCTTTATCTTTACCTTTATATCTCATCGACATAGGTCATTCCGATATACCCTCCTTCTTTTCCTCCGTTGCATTTTGCCCATCAAGAATCTACATAACTCTAAGTACACTCCTCCGATGGTTTAAGTTATCCTGACGAGTCCTCGTCCATGGTCCGCATCTTGTTTGTTACATTGGGTCATCTTATTGGGCATCTAAACAACTCATTTTATGTTTCTCCGATGACCCGATGTCACCGCCTTCACATTTATGTATCTTTTATTGCTCCGTTCTATCGGCATATGTTTCCCCGATGAGATCCCCTTGATCACACCTATCTTTATTTTTTCATCAGGTGTCGACATAACAAAAAGTGTCTTCTCTCGATGAGGCAATGATATCCTGATGACTTGGTCTTCGATCAATGTAACTCATCCCGATCAAGTCTCCTTCTCCGTGCCTAGCTTGTCCTTCTCATCGGGTATCGACATAACCTAAAACACTTTTCACCGATGGTTTAAGCTATCCTGATGACTTAGTATTTTCCACCTTTTGGTATTGCCTCATCGAAGTAAGTCATGCCGATGACACCACCTTCGCCACTTAGCCTATTGGGTATAAAGGTAGCATGAAATGACATTTTCCGATGACCCGATGACATTGACGACCTCTACTTTGCATTCTCTTTCATCGGTGTAAGTTATACCAATAACCTCATCAACTATTGGAATAACATTTTCTCATGCCCCCGACAGTGAATGTTACGTCGATGAAACCCTCCTTATGAAAATTTTTTTGGTTCTCCTTCAGAATGGTCAGTTTATGTTATGTCGATATTTTCTTTCATTGCTTTGGCTAGTCGGTCTTGTCAGGGTAACTTACGTCGATAGCTCAAATTTGATAATTGTGCTAATTAAGCTCCTCTTCATATATTGTTTACACTTGCAACCCTCTATGGAAACTTCATACGTACTAATAGATGGAAGAGTCTATCACATAGGCCCAAAGAATGTCTTTATAAGGATCCCAATATTGTCATGACGAAACTTCCTCATGTAGTCCCTATTCAGTGCCAACCCTTAGCATGCCCCAACGGTACTTGTTCAATTTTGAAAATAGGCCACAATAGGATCCTTTTGATATTGTAACATACTTCCTGCATATTCAATCCAACAGTAAATGCTCTTATGATGAAAATGTACATATAAAACATCAAACAAATAACATAGAATACTTTGCAAAAATATGTGCTAACAGTGGCTCTTTCTAGGGATGTATGTTCTTTTTAGGGACATAGCAAGATCCCAACTATCTCTAGAAAGAAGACCAAAAATAAATAGAAACAATCAAAAAAGGAAAAACTACACTACTATAGTTCAAGAATACTCCTTGCTCCCTAAGAGAAAAAATGCTTGAGATACTAAGCATGTATTGGAAATTCTTGAATTTCACCCTCAGTGTTCTGCAAGAAATATTATTTTTCTCCTCCTTTATCCATGATGATGTATGGTCTTAGCCAAAGTGCTTCAAATTTTCCATGCTTCCCCTTGTCCTGGTCTTTTACATTCCATTTGAGCACCCACTCTCCTTCTTCAAAAGTTCTATTAGAAGCCTTTCTGTCATGCAATGCTTTTACCATCTTCTGCCTTTGTATATTATGTTCTTGAGCCTCTCTCTTGTACTCATCCAATTCAACCAACTGGACCAACTTTTCTTCCATGAAGTCAACATTTTCTAAATATTCCTCTGAAACAAATTTATACACTGGGAGCAAACCTTGTGGATTTCTTGATTGTTACTCTATCTGCCCATATTGCCAAATTCAACTTTGAATCCCATGCCCTTTTGTTGTCACCTAACATCCTTTTAATGATATTTAATAAGTTTTTGTTACTAGATTCTGCTTGTCCATTCTCCTGGGGATGATAAGGTGACGAATATGACAATGTGATTCCATAACTTCCACAAAAATCGGAAAATTCTTTGGATCTGAAATACATCCCATTATCTACAATAATTTTTGATAACTCAATGATGAATAGTCAGTACCAAACCGATACTGAGAGGTGGGGGTGAATCAGTACAGGCACAAAAACTTTTCCTAAACTGGTTTGATTGTAGACTGTAAACTACTGGCAATCCCTAACACCGATCCAAACCAGATTACTACCGGTTAAACATAGTGCAACTGTGAAAGACATGAACCGGTCAATCTTCTTAGATTTCCATACAACCTACTCCCTCATTTCCAGTTTGTCCCTATGCATAAACAAATAATCTATCATCAAAAAATATAATAACTTTCTAGATCAACATGATTCACCGCTTGACAGAAAACAACAAAGCATCACATGAAAAAGACATAACATATGACACATCAGGTTCTATTAGGAACCATTGCATCAGGTTCTGTTAGGAAACAATCCTGTTAGGGATCACCCGGTTAAGGGATGGCTAGAATACCCAGTTAAGGTTTAAATCCTGTTAGAGGTTACCTTGTTAGAGGATTTTATGAACTCAATGGATTTGAGTCACCCTGTTAAAGGATTTACAGCAAGCTGGTTAAAGCTACCCTATTAAGGGATTTTCCAACTGTTGAAGTGGTTAGAGATCAACAAGTATCACAATGATCTGGTAATAGCACTCAATGCCAATGCAGATCCGCTTTAATTCCTTCCTTCTGCACACACACTATGTAGGTATCAATCCTCTCAACCGGTCTGGCAAGAATCACATATCTCTGCACATAGATACACACACAACATTTGCCAACAACCTCAGCATGAAACACCACATCGACCTTATAGGAAATAGATAGGTTGGTAGCATAAACCCTAAACCCTAAACACTTAGGTTGAGAAATTTGGTTGGTTCAATCCTGACCATTGAACACTTTGCATTTGAATACAATGGTCTTGAACATATCTCAAGATATTCTCCATCATTCGTTCTTCATCACTTCTTGGAGGCGATAACCCATCACACGTTCTCCACCGTTTGCAGAGACTTCGCACATTCCTAAGGTAGATAGGATCAATCTCCTTCATGCAAGATCCTTCATGCGCACGAGGCTGACGTGGCAACACGATCTCATCTCCATTACAATGCTAACTCATCACACAATGCCATTGATTGAAACACACAGGCTCGAAACACTTCAACCAGAAACCCTGAAGCTGAGACTACCAACCAGTAGTTATGCCATATGAACCCTTGATACAAAACATTCCATATATCGGTTCTCATTCCGACATACCAGTTCCGGTTCACAACATCATACCGGTTCACTTTGACAAGCATACCACTTCACTTTTTCACATATGCAAGTTCACAACATCACACCGGTTCTCTTTGTGAGTTGCTTAACTTCAATAATCTTTTTCACTCTTCATCATGTTACCGGTTCACTCTTCAGCATATTACTGGTTCTCTTTCAGCATATTGACATTAATGACAACAAAATATCATCATGTCAACATATTCTGCATATATGCCAACAATCTCCCCCTTTGGCATTGATGACAATATACAAAGATATCTCTCTTTTTGCATCACATCTTCTCCTTAATACTACATATATCTTTTCCACTTCACATATTTATCTTTTCCACTTCACATCTTTTCCCCCTTTGACAACAATGCCAAAGTGGAGGCACAAGCTTCCCCGTTCCACTATGTTGCTCCCCTTAAGGAGTAGCATCCTTCAACACATCAATTCTGAAAAGATATACCAAAGTAAGATCTGACTGATGTGGAGCACAAACCTTTAGATTACCTCTTGAAGGGGCATCACCCCTAACTCACCTCTCAGATAGGTAAAAGTAGCCTTCGGTAGAGGCTTGGTGAATATGTCTGCTAACTGCTCCTTACCAGAAACATGTTCCAATACCACCTCTTTGTTTTGAACCTTTTCCCTCAAGAAATGATACTTGAGTTCAAAGTGCTTGGTTCTAGCATGTAAAACCGGATTCTTGGAAATGTTAATTGCAATTGTATTGTCATAGAATATACTTACCAGTTCAGATACAGGAACTTTGAAACCATTCAATACATGCTTCATCCAAATAGTTTGGGTGCAGTTCATAAAAGCTACAACATACTCCGCTTCTGCTACAAACTGAGAGATACAACTCTGATTTTTACTCATCCATGAGACTAGTCTACCACCGAGAAAGAATGCACCACCGGTTGTTCTCTTTCAGTCATCTACATTACCAGCCCAATCAACATCTGTGAACACTTTTAGGTTGAAATCATTATTGTATGGATACCATAACCCATAGTCAATAGTTCCCTTCAGATATCTAAGAATCCGCTTGACTGCTACCAAGTGGGATTCTCTTTGGTTTTGCTGAAATCGAGCGGTAATACCCACTGCATGTGCAATGTCCGGTCTTCTATGCACTACATAATGTAACTTACCAATCATTGATCAGTATTCCTTCTCATTTACCAATGCTGAGTCATCTTCTTTTGATAGTTTACAACTCGTCACCATTGGTGTACCAACCGGTTTACTTTCTTCCATGCCAAAGGTCTTCAACACTTCTTTGACATACTTGGACTGAGTAATAAAGATTCCATTTTTCATTTGCTAAATCTGCAGTCCAATGAAGAACTTAATCTCCCCTATGAGTGACATTTCGAACTCCTTTTTCATCTCATCAGCAAAGTCAAGACTCATCTTGTCATCTCCACCAAAGATTATGTCATCAACAAATACTTCGTAGATCAGAATTTGATCTCCTTCTGATTTCAAGTAGATATTGCTATCTTCACTTGTTCTTTCAAATCCAATCTTCACAAGATGGGAATGCAAGCGTTCATACCATGCTCTTGGTGCCTGCTTCAGTCCATATAACGCTTTATGTAGCCTACACACCATGTCACTGTCTTCTGATAGGGCAAACCCATCTGGTTGCTCTATATACACCTCCTCTTCAAGTATTCCATTTAAAAATGCAGATTTTACATCCATTTGGTATACCTTGAATCCTTTAAAAGTTGCATATGCAAGAAGCATTCGAACTCCTTCCAATCTTGCTACTGGAGCAAAGGTTTCTCCATAGTCTTCTCCTTCTTCTTGGGCATATCCTTTACATACTAGTTTGGCTTTGTTTCTTACCACTATGCCATCCTCATTTAGCTTATTTCTGAAAACCCATTTGGTTCCAATGACATTTTTATGCTTTGGTCTGGGTACCAAAGACCATGTGCTATTCTTTTCTATCTGGTCAAGTTCCTCCTCCATTGCCTTGATCCAATCTTCATCTTTATGTGCCTCTTTGAATGATTTAGGCTCAAATTCAAAGATCATACATGAGCTTTCTCTGACCTTTCTTCTTGTAAGAATTCCTGCACCTTTGTCTCCTATGATCTGCTTTGGATCATGATTGAGTTTGACATACCTAGGTATGTTCTTAACAAATTCCTCTTGCTTTTCTTCATCATCCTCATCTTCATCAGCATCAACATCTACCAGTGTAGGAACACAATTACTGGTACTGGGCTGATTTGCAATTGGTTCCCAGAAAGTTACTATCGGTTCATCTCCTCCTTGCTTACTGCCGATTCCCTCCGATTTCTCAGAGTTTTCATCAACCCTAACATTGATGCTTTCAATGATTCTCTGAGTCCTACTATTGAAACATTTGAGAGCTTTACTTTTTGTGGAATATCCTAGGAATATTCCTTCATCACATTTTACATCGAACTTGCTTTGATGTTCACTCCTCTTGATATAGAATTTTCTATCAAATACTCTAAAGTAGCTTACCACAGGTGTCTTACCAGTCCAGTACTCATAAGGAGTCTTATCCTTTCCTTTCTTGATGAGTACCTAGTTCATTGTGTAGACTGCAGTGCTCACCGCTTCTCTCCAAAAGGTGTGAGCAACCTTTCCTTGGATCAACATAGTTCTAGCCGCTTCAACCACAGTCCGGTTGTTTCTCTTTGCTAGGCCATTCTGTTGTGGAGTCTGAGGGGTAGACAGTTTCCTCTTGATGCCATTTTCTTCACAATATTTGTTAAATTCACTGGAAGTGAATTCCCCTCCTTGATCAGTTCTAAGGCATTTGATTCTTCTACCACTTTCCTTTTCTACTAGTGCTTTGAAAGCTTTGAACTTTCCAAAGGCTTTAGACTTGTCCTTCAAGAATGTGACCCACATAATTGTTGAGCAATCATCTGTAAGAATCATAAAATACCTATCTCCCTGCACACTCCTAGTTTTCATAGGACCACACAAATCAGTATGCACAAGATCAAGTAAGTTGTCAGCAGTGAAAGATTTACCTTTGAAGGTTGAGGAAGACATTTTCCCTAGTTGATATTCTCTGCATAAAGGATTTTCTGGTTTGCTCAGTATCGACAGTCCTCTAACTGCCTTGATCTTACTTGCCTTTACTATGTTATCAAAGTTTACATGATAGAGTCTCCTATGCCAATCCAACTATTATCAAACTTAGCCATAAGACATGTACTTATATTTGCATTCAGCTGAAATAAGTTACCTTTGGTCTGTATACCAGTGGCCATCAGTTCACCATTCTTTCCTTTGATTTTGCACACTCCATTTTTGAATTCCAGAGTGAGTCCATTGTCATTTAGCTGGGCAACACTCAATAGACTGTGTCTAAGACCTTTCACCCAATACACATTTTCAGCACTGCTCTTTCCATTTAGAGAGATGGATCCTCTGCCTTTGACCATACATGGTGCATCATTACCAAAACGAACCACACCACCATCATACTCTTCCAGAGATATAAACTTGCTTCGGTCACCAGTCATATGGTGAGAGCAACCACTATCAATAATCCACTCATTGGAATTATCAAAGCGGGAGACAAGAGACTTCTTGTCTAACACATCCTCCTTGACTGCAACAAACACAATATCTTCATTTTCTTCATCTTCTGATTCCTCATCTATGACACCTTCATCAACTGCTACAAAATAGTTTCTCTGGTTTCCTCCTTTGAATTTCTTGAACCTTTTCGGTTTGTCCTTGCTATCACCATTAGGACAGTTTATAGCGATGTGTCCTATCCAGTTACAAGAGAAGCATTTCAAAGGAAGCTTACGTCTATATTTTCCGGTTCCCTTAGGAAGTCTCTTGGCAAGAAGAGCTTCAAATTCCATTAGAATCTCCTCATCATCCATTTCTCTGCTCTTTCTTGGTTCACCATTGGTGCTTGCTTCTTTTCCTTTTTCGGATGGTGCAATAGATGCTCTAAAAGCTGATTCAGTCTTCTGAACACTGCCATCAAAATTATTTAGCTCATAGGTTGTTAATTTTGCAATGATGGAGTCTAGGGATACCTTAGTCTTGTCTATTGATCTCAACTCCTGAATAGAAGCAACCCTTATTGCATAGACCGGTAATAAGGACCTTAGGACTTTACTAATAACAGTAGAATCTTCCATTTTCCCTCCTACACTCTTGATGTCTCCAACAATAGTCTTGATTCTTATTCTATATTGTTGGATGGTCTCACCTTCAACCATCCGCATGTCTTCAAACTTCCCTCTAAGGCTTTCTTCCTTAGATTGTTTTACATGTTCATCACCTCCATAGATATTCTCAAGAGTATCCCATACTTCTTTGGGATTTTCTTTATCCTGGACATTGATAAACTCAATGTCAGATAAGCTATTGATTAGGGCTTCCATGACTTTCCCATTCTCCTGGATCTCTCTTTTATCATCGGTGAGAGTACCGGTAGGAATAGCATAGGCATTTTCAACATAGTTCTAGTGCTGAGCACCCATGCTTCTGATGTATATCTTCATTCTATCTTTCCATATTTTATAATTGTCTCTGTTGAACTTTGGACCTTCCCTCTTTTCATAGTTCAAGGTGGATATAGTCATGAATCCTTTAGCACTCCAAACAAATATATCATTACAGTTCAAGGAAGGAATCCCGCTAAGAGTCCTTATAGCTATGCTAGACAACTAACTAAGGAGAGTTATAATGTAGTTTCCCATACCTATAACATGAGAAACAATAGGAAACCTAATCCTCCTCTAGTTGTTCCAACTTCTCTACCTGATCCTCAACCCATTCTTCCTCAAGCACCTCGCATTTCACAAACCCTTGGTAAGGAATATGATGTTGTTGAACAACTTAAAGCTACTCCTACCAAGATATCCCTTTGGGATTTGATTCAAACTTCCTCGACTCATCATGGAGTGCTACAAGATGCCTTGAAAATATTGAATGTCCCATTCGGAGTGACATCCAATAATATGGCTTCCTTGATTAACTCTATTACTGCACCCAAGGCTCAGACTATGTTTACACAAGATGAGCTGCCCTCTAGTGAAATTCAACAACAATATGATCCCTTAATGATTGTGGTTATTATAAATGATAGTGCGATAAGAAAAACACTAGTGGACAATGGTTTTGGCCTTAATGTTTGTAGCATTAACTTGTTGCATAAGATCAATGTTGATACATCTCTTATTAAGCACGATTTTATCACCATCTATGGCTTCGATAATGTTGCTAAATCTTCACTAAGTATCATCACCTTGTCTGTTAAGGTAGGTCCTATTACTTTACCCACACCTATCCATGTCATGTCTGGAGAATTGACATACAACTTGTTGCTAGGGAGACCTTGGATTAATAACATGCAAGTTGTTTCCTCTACATTGCATAGGCAAATTAAATTTATTTACAACAATACAACATATACCTTGCTAGGTGACACAAGATTCCAGGCTTATTTACAAAATCAAGTTCTAAATCCTCTTCAACCAATTCTTCCCCAACTATCTTAGATAATTCCTCTAAAGCTTCTACTCCAATTAGTGTGACCACTTCATTAAACCTGTCTCCTATATCTAAATCGATTCCCAATACTTCTTCAAGTGGACCTAAGGTTCTTGAGGAAGACTTTTCTCAGCCCGACTCTACTATTGAGGTCACCCTTTCTCCTGAGAAGGTTCTTGCAGAAGATGATTGGGGATCCCTTGATTTCAATCCTAATTTCATAGGGGAATACATAATTCCCCCTAGAGAACCTAAGGTTGAAAAGAAGAAAGAAGAAGAATAACCTAAAAAAGCCATCCACTTTGTCTGGGCCATTGAGTAATAACTTTTTGGCAGCTTCTCAGAATTCATCTCCGTTAGCTTCTGGTTTGGAGGATTTTGATTTTTCACTTTATGAAAATCCTCCTTCTTCTTCGGAAATGACTAACCTTTATGGTCCTGGTTTTCACATCCTAGCTAGGTGTGGATATAATAGAAATGGATGTGGTGATAAGGAGCAAGGGATTAAGGTTCCCTTGGAAAAAAAATTTTGTGATATGAAATTTGGGCTTGGTTATGATCCTTTCAAGCATACTAAAGTTTCTAAGAGACCATCTATTAGTTTTAATGTCATTTCTGCTTCTCTCTCACTAAAATATCCAGAATATATTGACTGTGACCCTTCTTGTGTCTTTGCTTTGGATGTTTTTTCTATCGATGATTCCTTACCTGAATTCTTGGGAGCTTATGACAACCTTCCTCATTATGACCATAACCGCGGTTTTCCCTATGGTCTAAATATAGAAGATTACTCTGGGAAAGAAAGAAATAACGATGAGATAGTTAAAGAATTTCCCTAATTAAAAGATGCCCCTCAAGAAAGAAATATCCTAATAAATGACACCATTGATATCAAGATGGATCCTTATGTTGAAGATAAAATCATCAAGATAGGGAAAGGTCTTGATGAAGAAGAGAAAAAACAATATGCCAAGTTGTTACATGAATTCGTTGGGATCTTTGCTTGGATATATTATGACATGCTTGGCATAGATCCTAAGATTGTCGCTCATAACATTGTCCTAATTCCTGATGCTAAACCTATGAAGCAAAAGATTCGAAAGATTCACCCGAAAGTGGCATTACTTGTTAAAGATGAGATTGAAAAACTGTTGGATGCTGGATTCATTCTTCCTATCAATTATTCCTCATGGATTTCAAACATTGTGGCTATGGCTAAGCTGAAAATAAAATTACTATGTGTACGAATTTTTCATGATTTAAACAAGGCCTCTTTAAAAGATGACTTTCCTCTCTCGAATATCGATATGACAATGGATTTGGTAGCAGGTCATGCTTTATTATCCTTTATGGATGGTTTCTCAGGATATAATCAAATCTTCATCAATCTTCAAGATTAATATAAAAATACTTTTACCACCCCTTGGGGTACGTTTTGTTGGATTGTGATGCCTTTTGGATTGAAAAATGCAGACGCAACTGATCAGCATGCTATGACTCTCATCATTCATGACTATATGCATAAGACCTTATAAGATTACGTTTATGACATCTTAGCCAAATCTGTTCTTCATATAGATCATGTTAAGATCCTTCATCAAATCTTTGAGAGAATTCATAAGTATAACATGTGTTTGAATCCCGAAAAATGTGTTTTTAGTGTGGATAGTAGAAAAATATTAGGGTTCATAGTTTCACATTGTGGAATTGAGGTGGATACGAAGAAGATAGATTCTATTGTTAACATGCCACCTAAGAATATTTCCCAACTAAAAATTTTGCAAGGAAAGATCCAAGCTATTTGTAGGTTCATTTCTCAACTTGCAGATCGTACCTTTCCCTTCACACAATTGCTTAAAAAGAATATCACTTTCCAATGGAATGAGGATTGTCATCAAGCATTTGAAGACCTAAAAACCTATTTGGCCAATCCTCCTATTCTTCAACCTGCTAATCCTACTAAGCCTTTCCTTATGTACACCGCTACTTCCCCTCAAGCTCTTGCAACCTTATTAGCACAATGTGATAAGGATGGTAGGGAATGCCCGATTTATTACATAAGCCACACTCTACTTGGTTACAAAGTCTGATATTCTGCAATAGAAAGACAGTGCCTTGCTTTAGTCTTTGCAACCCAAAAGTTGAGCTATTATCTCTTGAATGCTGAAGTACATGTTATCATTAAATTTGATCCTCTTAAACATCTTTTTTGCAAAACTGACCTTTCCGAATGCTTAGGTAAGTGGGTTATGATGTTGATCAAGTTTGACCTTAAGTTTGTCTCACAAATGGAAATAAAGGGTCAAGCATTGACTGACCACTTAGTTGATTCTCCTTCACCCTTCTCCCTACCTAATCTAGAGTCCTTTCTCAATGAATACATTTTTTTCATTGAGGTTGATGAGACTTGGGAATTGCACTTTGATGGATCTAAGTGTCATATAGGATCGGGGGCAAGGGTGGTCTTAATCTCTCCTAAAAAGAAGCCCATTCCTTTATCATATTGTCTTAATTTCTTATGTACCAACAACATTACTGAATATGAGGCTCTTATAGCTATAATACGCTAAAAATGGTCACCTAAACCACGAGCCCCTAATTTCGACAACATCACCAAGGTCCTAACCAAAGGCAATTAAATCAATCTTGAGCACATAATTAATTAATTCTTCAATCATTAAATGTTACATGGCAAGTGAATTATTCTATATTAATTAAATATTTATTTAATTAATTAAATCATTCCAAGAAAATCATTTTGATCAATTATCCTATTTTAATTTATCAAATATCTTAGCATATTTAATTAATTAATAAATTTGCCATTTAATCATAAAAAAGGATTTTTTAATTGCAAAAGAGGAATCAATATGCAAAGCAAGAGTTAAATTGAAAATAAAATAAAAGAATTGAATTGAAAGAGAAATCAAACTTGAGATATTATTTCTTTCTTCTAAATTGAGAACTTGAAATCATAAAAAACAATTAAAGGAATTTAATCATTCTCTAAAATTCGAACTCAAAGCTTTTGAGAAAAGAAGTTCAGTTGCATTGAAAAGACTCTTTTCTTGAATAAATCAAAGAGTTACCTATTTTTATCTCAAGTGCATGAAATTATTTGAATTATATTTCCAATGCAAACTCAAACTTCTAATCTGAATGCATTTCAATTAAACTATAATTGGAATCTATCTCAAGATTAACTGAATCTAATTTCTCAGTTATTTCAATTATCCTAAATTATGCTTTTTCTTGATCTCTCTTGTGATTCTCTATAAATTCAGCCTTCATCTCTCATTCAAAACACCCTGGAGATTTATTGTTATTATACAGTTTTTGCTCTGGAGTCATTGAAGATATTGTGCTTGTTTTTTGAGATTATTGCATCTTAGTTTAATTTATTTTTGCATATTTAGTTCAATCATGATTGCTTGAATTCATATAGCTTACTATTCATCCATTTATCTTAATATCATGCTCATATAGATTAAATCCTTCGTCTTGGTGTAGTCTAGTCATTGGTATTGCTTATACAAACCTGCGAGCAATCTTATACTCGCATCTTTTAGAAGACAATTGGTCGATTTGTTATGCTTTTATTATTCATGCTTATATTTGTCTAACCAAACATGTAATGACTTAATTGAAGTGTTGTGTCTTACAACTTACAGATACTTATTTCACTTTTTCACACACACATTTTTGGCACCCCATCGTGGGGCTCGAGAATTTCGTTTTTGGCCTTGCAAGATCTTTATTTTATTTTTCAGATTTTTTCCGTACAGTCTCTGCAAAAGGTCGTACAAGTTTTTTCAAAATACATGATGGGTTTGTGCAACATATTGGATGAGTGTTGCAGTTTGTAGTTTGGCTCTGTGGGAGTCATCGTATGAGTAATTGATTTTGTCATTTTCTTTTGGGTTTACTCATTCGGTTTGGTGAGAATTATTGTATGGTCAGGTGAGAATATTCGTACGAGTTACTGTTCTGTCGTATGAAAAACAAAGAGTTTTTGTTTATGATTTTGCTTGAAATTAGGCTCGTGGAAGGTTAATATATATGGAATATAACATTTAAGTATAAGAAAGAGAGAAGAGAAGAGGAAATATCACTTCTCTTCTCTCTTTCTTATACTTTAAGTTATATTCCATATATATTGTTAGGATGTTTGAGAGGGGTTTCAAACCTCTAGGAGTTATAATGCAAAATATAGTTTTTGGAGGATCTTCCAAATTTCAAACTTAGTCAAATTTTAGGGCATTTCAGCATTAGGAGTGAAAAATTTGTAACCGAGATTTGAAATTAGGCTTGTGTAAGTTCACCAAGAGATTTGATATTTCACTAACTTTTTCTTCTTGTAGGTTTCTAAAAGTTTCCTACAGGTTGGAGGAGTTAGATTAGGATATTTTGGAAAACAAATTACTTTTTAGGGTTTTTCTTGAATTAGATTTTGATGATACTGACGCTAACCTTGAATTGTCTTTTGTCTGTCTGAGAAATTTTCACAGCCTAATCAGTTTTTGCAGAACGCTTGTCGAAGAATATGCTTGTCAAACAAAGACAATATGACTACTGATTCATTGTCTTTGCAGGTTGCTTGTGGAGATTCGAGAAAATATTGTGTATTCATTGAATTCATTTTTTAGGCACCTAGCTTGCTATTTGGTTAATGAACAAATCTATCTTTTGTGTTTTAAGAAAATTCTGAGAGGTAGGAGAGTATGCTCTTGTCTACATAGACAATCAGAAATCCAGACCCTTGAGGCTTTTTCGAGGTTTGAGATTTGTATAACTTTAGTAGGTCTGCCCTCCCAAGGAGCCTATAAGGACAAAGCCATTAGGGCCGATGAGAGGGGAACGACCCAAGTGTGAATGGCTAAACATGAAGTACTCCAACCCACTATAAAATAAATGTGATTTGCTGAAAATCAAGTCAATGACAGTGCTCGGGAATAGCTCTTCTCTGTACCTTTGGGTATATTAAACCTTGGTTTTCAAGGCTAGAGACCTCTTAATTAATTTTATATCCCAACGCGTCGAACGGATCCCTTAGTAGTTCCAATTAAAATTAGAAGCTACCCAATTCACCTCCGAAAGGGGGGATAATCTTTGTGCAAGAGAGATAGTAACTCTCCCAAGATACTTGCCATTTTGTGCCCCCATTAGCATTTGGAGTCAGCTAATATGGCATTGAGAATCTATTGTGTGAGACTCAATGACCCTATTCTAATTAGCTATTGGGTGTGTACCTAAGTCTGCAAGCAAAGGTTTTCTTCTCTCACCAATTTCCATAGGGTTAGCATGCTGTGATTGAAGTCATTATACATATTGCATATTTATTGTGTTTTCATCCCTGACTCTGAAATTGAAATACCAAAATTGGAGAAAACAATAAACAACTCAGTAGTCAAAACTCTGTCCGTGTCGAAAACTAGTCTATCCTAGTCAAAACTCTGTCCGTGTCAAAAAATAGTCTATCCTAGTCAAAACTCTGTCCGTGTCAAAAACTAGTCTATCGTAGTCAAAACTCTATCCATTTCAAAAACTAGTCTATCCTAAGTCAAAACTCTGTCCGTGTCAAAAACTAGTCTATCCTAGTCAAAAATATGTCTGTGTCAAAACTAGTCTATCTTAGTTGTCCAAAAACTCAGTCCATCTCAAAATTGGTTGTCGTCAGTCATTAAATACTTAGTCCATCTCAAACTTGGTCGTCATCAGTCATTAAAAACTCGGTTTGTCAGAAATTTTGTCTTTGTCCAATAAACTGTCGTACGAGTCTTCTGATTTATCGTCCTGCTATATAACTATTGTCGTACGAAATTTCATCAGGTCTAACAGTTTGTCGTTTGGATCCTTATTCTGTGTTGTACAAAATTTGATAAGCTATCATCCTTTTTAGGGAATTATCGTCTGATCTTTGATTCTGTGTCATACGAAAAACCATTACATTCATCAGTTTATCGTCTGAGGTATACCCATCTGTCGTGCGACCATAGGTAGCAACTTGTACGAAATTATTTTTATCGTCCTGAAGCTATTAAACTATTGTCTGGTCTTGTAAAACTTGTCGTATGAATCTCTGATTTTGTCAGTCCAAAATAGTCAAAACTTGCCTAAAATAGTCTACAACGAGCATAAAATTGGTTATCATTTTTAAGCATAAACAAATCTAAACAATGCTCTTCTGTCGTGGTGTTGCACGATTTTGTCGATCATCTTTTAGCTAGTTCAATCAAACATTTATCAAATTTAAGTCACTTAGATAATGTCTTACACAGGATAGGTCATTCTTGAAACCAGACTAAGTCTCAGTCACTTCTCTTAAATCAAACTAGGTAACTTAGATAACGTCTTACACATGATAGATCTTTCCTGAAACCAGACTAGATCTTAGTTGCTTTTTCTCAATTGACACATTAAACAAACAACTAGCTCCAAATTTGATCTTGACTTTTGCATCACATATAGCTCTCGGTCCTGTTGGTTCTAAATGCCTATTCAAAACAGAAGTTCTTCTAAAAATTCTAATAAAAGTAAGAAGCCCATGACTACCTTGGCTCAACAATTTCAAGTTCTCAAGAGAGAAATATATGACATTCAAGCTCAACGAAAAGATTCAATGACTCCTCTTGAGATGAAAATTCATGATATTAAGAACACTAGACTTCAAGAAATGCTAAAACAATTACATAAGATGGAACAACAAGTAATTGAAAATCAAAAGTCAAATCTCATACAAGATCAAAAGACACCTTCACCAAGACAAAAAGACATCTATTCCCTAGATAGATAGTTTACACCTTTGGGGCAATCTATTGAGTTAGCTTTGGAAGAGCTTCTTAAGAACAATCTTATCATATTGCCTAAAAATACCACATGGGGATGTGAAGTTTTGAGTAATTACTGTGCATATCATAGGCATAACAAACATAATACTTCAATGTGTATGGAATTAAAACATAAGATTCAAGATCTCATTGATAATGGTGTCATTGAAATTGAAGATCCTAATGACTCACCTAAAGAAAAAGAAGGAACTAGTTCTAAGCATGATCAAAATCATGAACTTATGTCTAGAAAGGTCCCATACATGGCCTCCATCTCTTCCATGATGCCTCGATCTCCTAAGGCTTCTCAACAACAATCCATACCATATCCCTCAAAGGATGAACCTAATGATGAAACTTCTCATGTTGATCCTCCAGGGCTATCTCAAGGGCCATCCCATCTAATGGTTGAAAAAGATCTTACCTCCCTAGAATCCCATGAGGATCCCATTATACCTTTCCATTTCTTCCAAGATGATCCCCTTCCATCTCAAGAGAAAATCATATTTCCTAAGAAAGATCATGATGCCTCTTCTACCTTTTCAAATGATCCTATTCAAAATGAAGAGTCAAATACTCTATCCAATGGCCCTCTTCCATGTCAAGATCAAAGTATACCTTCATCTTCTTGTCATAATCTTCCACGTTCAACTCAAGGATCCATCATGCCTGCAAAGCCCTCTCATGATCCTACAATTCAAAATATTTATAAACGTAAAGGGGTAGACCTTCACAAGCAATAACCCATCCATGTTAAAGAAACTACTAAGGGTCATGTCCTCAGTGACATTCCTCAAGATGGTGGTATCCCTACTAAACCAAAACCTAGGTACACGCCTTCCCCTTCATCTCTTCCATCCATTTTAGGACCCTATATTCCTCCATCCCTTGTGTAGGATCAACAAAGGCGTACATCTTTGCATACCTTCCATCCATATAAAAGGACACAAAGGCCCACTGAGCAAAAGAAAGAAAAATCAAAAGCTATATGGGTTCCTAAGGCACTTGTAGAAGCAATGCGTTCCAAGAAACTGCAAAAGCATGAAAAATCAAAACCATGTGGATCCCTAAGCGTCTCCTTGAAGCACAACAGTCTAAAGAAAAATCTAAATCAACAACCAAGATTGTTGTTCCTCCATCCAAACCTTCCAAATCTATTTCTCCATCACCTCCTTCATCTATTTTGGAACCTTATGTCCCAAATTCCCTGATTGTTCCTCCATCCAAATCCCAAAATCTGAGATCCACTTTTCCTCCATCAATCCACCATCCCTCAAGATGTGTACCAATGGTGATACCGCAAATGTTTCCATTCGCTCATGCACCAAAGTTTAAATATTTGATCCATTATCCAACACCTCCTTTTTATCCTTCCATACCCTCTATCCAATCCTTTGCATAAGATTTTACCCTAGTTTCATCGCAAAATCCAAAAACTAAGGAAAACAACATTGGAGATGTTGGACATGTACACTTAGCTGAGTCCTTCTTGGAAAGACATCTTTATGCTGGACCAATGAACTACCTACACAAAACTCCCTGAACCTATGAACAACATGCACCTGAAATGATACTATATCTAAGGGTTGGATTAGTTCAGGTTTTGCTTCTGTATTGCATATCATTTTATTCAAAGCACTGCATCGCATATAGTTTCTTTTTTTAAATGCATCACATTCACAAAATTACTACATTTGCATATAGCAACATCAATAAAACAAGGAAATTGTCCAAGTTTATCATTTGTTTGCATTTAAGACAAACAAGGGTCATCTCCTTTCTTAGATATTTAGACATGAAGTCCTTGAGGTCATAAGGTCATTCATTTTTAACATTACCTTATGACGACACTTTACTTATGGTTGGGTGGCGATTTCACTATTTGAGACTTGTTAACCCAAAATCTATCAATTGCTATATCTTAAACACATTAATAAAATCTCTAATTCATTCTAGACACCTAGTTGATCATATGACTGGTGAAAAATCTAAAATTCTACTTCAGCGCCGCCGTAATTGTCACACCCAAGTAGGTTCATTACTTACAAGTCCAGGCAAAAAAAAGAAGAAGAGAAAAGTGCTATGCCAAATATTCATCTCAAGGAAAAGAGCAATGATATATAACTGAAATATCACGCATACAAGTGCGACAAAAATATTGACTATGGGACCATGCAAGTAACTCCATTAGGGCTATGAACGCCTACTGACAATGGAGCAATATTTGAGAAATTACAGTCTATAACCTCATCGGAGCTCTAAAATCTTGATGGAAGCGAGGCTCTATTCCAGATGCTTTTGAAGTTAGAATAAACCATGTAGCTAGTCATATAGGATGCTAAGGATCTTTATTGAACACAAGAGTGGGAATTAACTCATTTGCACTCACATGGGCAAAAGAAGATCAAAGTTTCAAGAACCAATGGGGAAGTTTTCTGTGTCTCCATTTGTAAATCCTAGTCACCAAGTGTGTTAATTTGGATATTCCGAGGGACCTCATGGATCGATTGACCACTTATCTATGAAATCTTTTGTACCTCCAATTCAATTGGTGTATTACAAAGTGCTAAACAAACATAATCATCTTTGTTCAAATAGGAAATGCATCTTCATCATGCATATTGCATTAATATAGATCATATCGAAAATCATTGTCTCCATATAAATTCTGGAGATCATCATGTCATATAGGTTTTCATATTGGGGGCATAGCTGATAAAATCCTTAAAAAAGTCATAAAATGTCCTGAACAAACTCCTAAAAAACATAAAATTTCCTGAACAAAATCCTAAAAATAAAATAAAAACTCACTAAATCAAAAACTGAAAAAATCAAAGCAAGAAACCATAGACTATGCTTCAAACTAAATCAACCACAAACAAACTCTCAAAGTCCGCAATCAAACTTATCGTATGTCTTGTTAATCAATCTTTTAAACTCTATATTACATCAACATGTATTATACAAGGAAGGGTACACTCGAAACTAGACAGATCGGTCTTATACGGGGTACTTACTCTTTGAAACCAAACTTTCCTATCAATGATCATCAAATAAAAACAATGACATAGATCAGTATGGCTGCTGGATTTTGTCCAGGTTAGTCTTATCTCTTGTACTGAAGTGTGTCATCTACGCTTTTGCTTGTACATATCTTTTAGTCACTTTTGTGACATCCTGGTTCTTTTATAACCCTCATGGCTTGAAACTGATCAATGTCCTAGTCTTAGGGTAATTGACTGAGCAATTTATGTGTCCTAAGAAGTATCAACCAAGTTATTATTTTGTCAGTGATACCCAGTCATCCAATCTGAGTCAGTCACCTATCTCCTAGCTATTGAAGAGTTTTATCACTGAGTACACAAGCAAAACAACATTACTGAAAACAATCACTAAACCGTTTGAGATATGCATGAAATCTTTCTTTGTGTACTGTCTTTTATATTGGTTTTCGATTATTATTACCTCTGAGTAACTCAAGGAAGTCTATGTTGACTAAGAGGAGCAAGGATTGGGGGAATAATATTTTCTTTGTTTTCTGCTTGTAGGAATGATTTCAATGATCTGGAAACATCTAATCAGCTAGGTGTTTGTGATAAGAGCCTACACATCAAGGTGAAATTGCCACAAACACCTCAAATCTGCTTATTCGTATGCTAAAGGGAAGTTCTCATAATTTCTTTGTCTATTTTGAGCGAAATTCTTCAAATATGCAATCCGGGTCCATGCGTAATCTGTCCAAGAATATGAACAAAAAAAGGGTCATTGTGGACAAGATAATTAATATTACACATGAAAAGGAAGGAACTGTAATATGCCTGCTATGTTTGTAAATGCACAGTGATAAACATTAAGCATTTCAAATCCAGTGACTAGTTTTAGTTTGCATTCAATTTGCATTTTGTGCATTTCGAGCATTTTCTGCATGATAACAATAATCCCTTTATCTTCTGAAAGAGAGTTTGAAGTATCATCATTTCTAGGCTAAGTGGTCTCTTTTTAATCATTTCTCTGATTGAGTACTTGTGTATTGAGATGTTAGCTGCATACATACACATCTTATATAGATTCATAAATTTATTTGCATTCACATCATTGCATAGAAAAGAAAAATAAAAAAATTGCATTACTAGTTACTCATTTTCATCATTTATTTGCATATGAAAAGAAACAAAAACAAACATCCATACTGAACAGATATGCATACATATAGAACAAATCATATAGAAGAAAGCATCTCATAAACCAATTGACACAAGTACAATGAAACCAAATCAAGATCTCGTATATATAATCATCAATATCTCAAAGTACAAGTGATATAACTGTCATATACAATCTCCCATCGGAGCAAGAATCATATGAGCTACAAAAAATGGGGTATCTAACAAAATCTAAGAGCTATAAAAAATCTATCTCTCTGCCTCTCCCTCATTGCCACGTGGTGGAGGAGGTGGAGCCTGCTGATTGACATCCTGTCTCGGTGCTTGAGCTCCCTCAGATCATCCCATGTACTAAGAGTAGGGGACAACCTACTGTGCTACAAGAACATCTATACTATAAGCCACAACACAATAAGCTGCACGACTGGTCTGGTGCAAAACCTCCTGCTGAAGAGCGTCTCACTCTGCCCTCATCTCTGTGACCTGACGATCGCGCTCTGCCCTGAGCTCCACTAACTGATGATGTCTCTTTGCTCTAAGGTCCGCCAACTGTTAGTCTCACTCTGCAAGTTATGTCTGAGCCACTGACAACTGTGACTGCAGACCTGCTAATCGCACTCTCACTGACCATGCTGCATCAGTTGCTCCCTGCTGCCTCACAGGCTCTTCACCTCCATCTCTACCTCCAGGTCCACCTTGCTCATCCCTCCTCTACCGTACCTATCTAGGAGTTGCTCGCTCCTCCTCTTCTACACCCTCCGCTATCCTAACACCACTCATCCTCACACCAACAGCTCCTAGAGATCCGCCCTCTCCTCTCTACTACTTTCTCATCCAAGCTGGTACCCTGCTACTGCTAGCACTAAGATCACCACTTGCCAGCCTCAGAGGCTCTGATCTCCATCCCTGCTTATGTCCTTGTCCCCGTACCTGTGCAGGGGCATCATCCTCAACCTTCTCTATCAGAGGTGCCCGCTCTGTTGGATCTGTGAATCTAGGGAATGGATGCTACTGGAACCAATCCCTGTACTAGGGCAATACCCCTGCATCTGCAATATCACTTAGGTAATCCCACCTAAGCCGTGACAACCCTGTCAACTCCTGCATGCCCAAGGCATATGATAACCTAGGCCCTCATCCTCACCTCTCCTTGTCTGCATTACGAGAATATGTAGTAAACTCCAGTGAGATCTCCTGAGGCCTACCATACTACCTCATCACCCAAGTAACAACAAAGCACTTGATGACAATCACTGATCTGCCGATGGGAGGACGAGTCATGAATAGATCTTTGTGCAAATCTCTCCAGTCATCCCAAGGCTCCAAAGCCCTATACGGTCTCCATACAACAACTATCAAATCATCCAGGTGTCGTATCCAGTACTCTATCTTGCCCAGATGGGGCTAAGTAATGTATCCACAATATCTATAAATAATCAGCTACTATGGATCTCTGGCGTCATCCACTATAGGTCTGCACATTGTGATGTGCTCCCAGGCCCATACCTACAAAATCAATACCCTTGCAGCCATGCTCTTCCCCTCTCTATAGACAATCTCATGCATCTCATGATACATGTGCGCCAAAATACATGAACCTAATCCCAATCTCTCATGGTGATCCACAAGCCTCTGTAACATCCTAGCCTAGCCGCATAAGAAACCCTGTTGTCCCCTGTTTGGCATAAGGAAACAACTGATAAATCCTGCTAAGACACAAGTCAGTGGAAACTCCTCACTGTACTTGGTCATCCTAGCTGATAGACCATGTAAGGATGTCTGCATCGTGAAAAATCTACCTCAGAGCTAGTAGGCCAGGACGATGTGCTGAATCATAATCTGCCTTATCCTCAGCAAATGGAATCCTTAGAATCCTATATACATCCTCGGGAGTGATAGTCATCTCCCCAACTGGAAAATGAAACGTGTTATGCTTAGAATGAAATATCTCAACAACTGCGGTGAGCATCCCATGATTCACACGGATATCTAGCATCTGTACAAGCTGAGTAAATCTGCACAAATCAATATGTGCTATGTCTATATCAGATAACTCACACACTAGTCTCATAGTCGATGGATAGAAACATCTGAAAAGAACATGTGGTAGTCGAATCTGCAAGAATCAAACAACAGAGCATCAAAAAATCATCCAAATTATGCTATAAGACAACTTAAACATCACACAAATCCAAATACATTAATTACAAAAACAGATTTTTATGTTTGCACCGTTAAAAATGCTCATTGTTTTTCATACGACATTTCATAGTGTGGGCAAAAACTTGTATGAGTCAGGAATAGGTATAGGATGACAAAAGACTCTGATACGATACAAAACAAGCACTCGCACGCCAAAATGGTCTCTTAATCAAAAAATCGTACGATATAAGGGGAGGTATGAAATGACAAATCTAATGGACTTAAATGACAAAACAATACAAAGTAGTTTGTCGTACGACACAAGATGTCCTCTCACACGACAAAATGATAATGACCGACTTGAACACGACTAAAAATTCAAAAAATCAACAAAAAAATTCAAAATTGATGAAATGAAAGGGCTAAAAATTAGACTCTTACCGCTGGCTCGTAATTCCTCGGTCGATTATGATGTCTCTGGCGCTCAAATTGGTGCTCTTGGATCAGAATGACCAGTTTTCTTCACGGAAGGCTTTTTCAAATTTCAAACTTGGAGAGGTTAAAATGAATTGAAAATGACTCTTTGACCCCTTATATAGCCAAAATCCTAATTTTTCAACTTGCTCCGATAGACATGAATATTGTACCCTTAGCTAATTTGCCCGTCTTGATTCCATTTTTGGGATCGAAATTGAAATTCGAGATCATTCTCCAAGTCAATTTCAATACAATTTGGACCACTTAGCACTTTTCATCAAATGCTCATTATTTCTCCAATTCGTGCTCATTTTCTAATGAATCAACACTGAATCTCAATTTATTCTACAAATCAACTTCGTGCTCAATTTCACATCGATCATCGCTAAATCTTCAAATTTCCTCCGACTCAATTTTTGTGCTCAAATCATTATCATTGCCAACAATTGCCTATTATCATCATGTACCCTTGCTATCTTTCAATTTTTCTCCCGAAGGAGCATACTCATGACCTTATGACCTCACATCTTCAATGTCGAGAAAAGTTTTCAAATCTTCATCAAAAGATGAGCAAAAATATTTTCAACTAAAGAAAATCAAACAAATTATTATTGCTAAGGATCATCTCAACTTCATCACTTCATATCAAGTTGAGATCTCTTGATCATCTGAGTCAACTCAATCGCTAGGGGCATATCAATTTTATCGCTTCAAATCAAGCTGATATTTGTCTTCATCTGAATCAATCTCATAACGTTAATCAATTTCATTGCTTTTCATCAAGCTGATTATTTGTTTAAACTCAATCAAAAGTTTAAAGAGTATCTTTGATCACACGCTCAATCTAAGAAAGTGTTCAGTTTCATCGCTTCAAATTAAGCTGGACAGTTTATCTTTGCTCATTGTGTCTTGATCCACCAAGTTCAAGATTGATTTTATCTTCGCTCACTGCATCTAGATCAATCAAGTTCTAGATCAATAAGATCCACTTCTTGATCAATCAAGTTCAAGTTTGGTATCTTTGCTCTTCATCGGTCCTAGTTCAATCAAGTTCGGGATCGGTTTCACTTTAATCAACTCTGTTCAGCTTCATCGCTTCAAATCAAGCTAAACACCTCACTCTTCATTTGGATCATGATCAATCAAGTTCATAACTAGTATCTCCTAGACATCAACTATTCTTTAAACTAATGCGCTGATCACACATTAATTCAAAGAGGGGCAAATGTAATACCCTAAAAATGGTCACCTAAACCATGGCCCCCTAATTTCGACAACATCACCAAAGTCCTAACCAAAGGCAATTAAATCAATCTTGAGCACACAATTAATTAATTCTCCAATCATTAAATGTTACATGGCAAGTGAATTATTCTATATTAATTAAATCATTCCAAGAAATCATTTTGATCAATTATCCTATTTTAATTTATTAAATATCTTAGCATATTTAATTAATTAATAAATTTTCCTTTTAATCATAAAAAAGGAATTAATTTATTACAAAAGAGGAATCAATATGCAAAGCAAGAGTTAAATTGAAAATAAAATAAAAGAATTGAATTGAAAGAGAAATCAAACTTGAGATATTATTTGTTTCTTCTAAATTGAGAACTTGAAATTAAAAAAACAATTAAAGGAATTTAAGCATTCTCTAAAATTGGAACTCAGAGCTTTTAAGAAAAGAAGTTCAGTTGCATTGAAAAGACTCTTTTCTTGAATAAATCAAATAATTACCTATTTTTATCTCAAGTGCATGGAATTAATTGAATTATATATCCAATGCAAACTCAAACTTCTAATTTGAATACATTTCAATTAAACTATAATTGGAATCTATCTCAAGGTTAACTGAATCTGATTTCTCAATTATTTCAATTATCCTAAATTGTGCTTTTTCTTGATCTCTCTTGTGATTCTCTATAAATTCGGCCTTCATCTCTCATTCAAAACACCCTGGAGATTTATTGTTATTATACAGTTTTTGCTTTGGAGTCATTGAAGATATTGTGCTTGCTTTTTGAGATTATTGTATCTTAGTTTAATTTTTTTTTGCATATTTAGTTCAATTATGATTGCTTGAATTCATATAGCTTACTATTCATCCATTTAGCTTAATATCACGCTCATATAGATTAAATCCTTCATCTTGGTGTAGTCTAGTCACTGGTATTGCTTATACAAATATGAGAGCAATCTTATACTTGCATCTTTTAGAAGGAAATTGGTCGATTTGTTATGGTTTTATTATTCATTCTTATATCTATCTAACCATACATGTAGTGACTTAATTGAAGTGTTGTGTCTTACATCTTACAGATACTTATTTCAGTTTTTCACACACACAATAGCTGAAATTAAAGCAGCCTTGGCATTGAATGTGAAACATATACATATTTATGGAGATTCTCAACTAATCATAAGACAAGTGACGTAAGTTTATCAAGCTAAGTGAGATTAATTATCACAATATAGAGATCTAGCTATATCCTTGTTGCAAAAATTTGATTCTTATACCATGGAGCCCATTCCTCAAAAAGATAATCCACATGATGATGCGATGGCATGTGTTGCCTCTCTTGTGTCTCTAGAGGACCCCTTGGTAGATCTTAAATTCACTATTCACAACCTCACTACCCCGACTATTGCTGATAATCCTAGTGATGTGGTGTATTTTTGCATTATAAATTCTGATGAATGGTACTCGCATATTGTGAGATATTTGAGTGATTATACCTTTCCTGACTCTACGAATAGTAATACTAGGGCTAGGATTCACAAATTGGCTGCTAGATACACTATCCTTTCTAATGTTCTTTATAGGAGGGGTTATAATGGTTTTCTCCTTCGATGCCTTAACAAAGCTAAAATCCTTATTGCTCTTGAGGAAGCACATTTAGGTGCTTTTGGGGGGATTTTGGGGGTAGATCTTTAGTTCAAAGATTGCTCTGAATGGGATATTATTGGCAGACCATGGAAGAGGATTCCTTTACATTTGTTAAAAAATGTCATCGGTGTCAGCAACATAGCAATTTGTTCCATGCCCTTGCCCAAGAACTTTGATCTTAAGTGGTGTCTTGGCCCTTTTCTACATGGGGTTTGGATCTCATTGGTAAAATATCTCCTGCTTCATCTCATGGACATACCTTCATCAAAACTACAATTGATTACTTTAGGAAGTGGGTGGAAGTCGTTCCTCTTCGATCCACTACCGCTGAAGTAATTTGTCAATTCATTTTGGAAAACCTTATTTCCTGATTCGGGATACCTTCCGCCTTAGTTTTGGATAATGGAACGTCATTCAAAAAATAAGGAAGTGAAGAAGTTTCACAAGAAATATCATATTCAACATAAATTTTCTACAACTTATTATCCTCAATCAAATGGTCAAGCCGAGTCTTCTAATAGGATAATTGAACAAATTCTTTGAAATACTATAAACAAACATGGTAAGGAATGGCATACTCAATTAACCTATTCTCTTTGGGCCTATCACATGAGTGTACGTGTTGCTACAAGTTGTACTCCTTATAATCTTGTTTATGGTGTTGATGCCATTATGCCTTTGGAATTAGAAATTCCTTCTTTGAGAGTTTCTCTTAGGGGTATAGTGGATGATGACTCCTATAGAGAGAAAAGACTTCAACAACTTGAGATGCTCGATGAATGGCGTATAAATTCCCTCGAGCATATTCAACCATATGATAAAACTTTGCAACAAAGCTACATTGATAAGGATATTCAACGTTCCTTCTCAGTAGGTGATTTAGTCCTTTACGACAATCAGTGCAATGTGAATGCCTTACCTGAGGAGAAAGGAAAATTCAGCCCTAATTGGCTTGGACCATACATTGTTGTTGAATTCTATGGATCAGGTGCTTACAAGATAGCAGAAATGGAAGGTACACCTCTCAAGGAACCCATAAATGCTATGAACATTCATAGATACTATGCCTAGTTCTCTCTCTCTCTCTCTCTCTCTCTCTCTCTCTCTCTCTCTGTCTGTCTGTCTCTCTAGTCTACTTTTTGTTCTCTCTCTATAGCTTTTCTTTCTTTAAAATTGGGTAAAATGTTAGCATGTCTTCATTAAAGTATGTAGGATTAAATGATGTTATATTGTTTGGTCTACATTACTTCATTCTTGACAAGCATATTTTATTTCTTTATTGTTTGTCTTGGATTATTTTATGTAAATTGTAATATATTTACATTTCATATGTGCTAGCATGTTGTACAATTTCTTATGTGCTAAGTAGAATTATATCATGTTGCGTTTAATTAGAGTTAATTAAATCATATTAGTCATATAGTTATTAAGCTTAATACATTCTTCTTTTACATCGTCAAAGTAGCATTTAATTAAATACTTAGTTATTTAATTAAATCACACATGTATCAATTTAATCATGAAGCATTGAGAAATAAATCACATGGAAATTAAATTAGACATACATGTTCATCACTAAATGTGTTACTTCTAATCTAAGCAATGCATATATTGTTTAAGCATTAAAATAACATGTTTGAGATAACATGAGCATAAATAGATACATATCCATCAGTATCATAATATATACATCAATACAACAAGATCATCTCCTATTCCTAGGACTAGTGGTTGGAGGATGGTGGCTAGATGCCCCCTCCTAATCTGGTCGTGGGGGTGTATTGCGATATGGGCCGCGAGTGGCTCCACGAGGAGCTCCTGTGATCCCTCTCCATCATAATCCCGCGGTATGTGGTGGCCTCTATCTATGACGCTTCTAGGTCACGCTCTATCTGTCATAATCTCTCTCGTAGGACCTCCATCTCCATCCAAATAGGGAAGAAAAGGTCCTTGTGTCATCCTGTACTCCTCTGGGATCTATGCGCTATCTATGAGGAACTAGGAATGTGTGCAGTCACGACGAGGTCTATCACTACATTTTGAATAAGAGAACACCACTCCTGGATGGTAGCTACAAGAAAGAGAGAAATTTTTATCTGTAACATTCTATATCATCAAATATAAACAAGTAAGATACATAAATTAATAAATAACAAGACACCTTACTTGGATCTTCCTCTTCCCGGTAGGGATCGTGGAAAGAGACCGCCTAAGACTGGGAACTGCTAGGCTCTTTGCGCTCATACTATCTCTATACAGTGGGTATGGGATGATGGGGACTAGGATCAGGACCCCTTATAGAGTCCTTCTCTGCTTGTAATGGGAGGCTTAGTGGGTCTAGAGATATGGTGTCCTCCTTGGAATGATGAGGAATTGCATTTGACTCCTCCTCCTCCTCATCCTCCTCATCCTCCTCTTCCTCCTCGTCATCCTCCTCATTGACGTCCTCCTCCTCATCTTCCTCCTTCTCTCCTTCCTCCTCATCATCTCCATCCTGATCTCCCTCTCTGGTGTCAGGATCATCTCCGTTTCCACCTGCCTCCTGTTCTCCTGTATCGTCAACCTGATCATCTAAGCCCTCCTCAGATGTATTAGATCCCTCTCCACTACCTATTTGTATCCATGGTCTGGAGTTCCCTCCAGGGAATTCTGTTGGGAAGACGACTCTAGGGTATGCCCTCCTCCACCATGTGATGTACCACCAATGCATACCCACATCATGTCTGTAGTATGTCGAAATGTCCCGATCTAACCTGTCCGAGTCCATGATGTCGATCTCATCATTGGTAGGCCTAGGAATGGCTTGTAGCCTCGACATCATGTGTGAATGTCAGATGTACACAGACACATCAGTAGGAAGGCACTGCTCGAACCCAAACTACTGCCAGACTCAATCAAAGTAGAAGGGAACAACTATATGGTTGTACCACCCCTCTAATAGACAGTTCCTCTACATGCTGAACAACTTCTTGTGTATCCCTGCCCACATGTGCATCCTAAGGTAAGGTCTACATATGACTCTGCTTGCTGTCAATCTGTCTAAGATCCACCTCCAATGCAAGAGATTGCCGAATCGCCACTCATGGGTAAGTGGATAAGAAATAGGCCTAGTGCAGGTAATATGCTCAAACACCCACACCTGTAGTAG
Organism: Cryptomeria japonica; assembly: GCF_030272615.1. Lineage (NCBI taxonomy): Eukaryota > Viridiplantae > Streptophyta > Pinopsida > Cupressales > Cupressaceae > Cryptomeria > Cryptomeria japonica. The sequence continues at coordinate 348,892,628 of NC_081405.1, read as the reverse complement.
TGTGCATATCATCAAGTTGCATCCATGTCCAAATACATACTCCCCAAGATCATGATAGAGATGCGCAAGCATGCTCTGACCCCAAGAGTATACCCTCCTATGTCTCTCCATCACTTAGATAATGTAGATGAGTCCTCCATACATGTGTGTACCATGACCATTAGGGCACATGACTAATGCAAGGGTCACGGTCACGAGTTTCCTAACTAATGGAACCTCACCGATGGGGTGTAGAAGCTAGCTGACCATGATACAACCCCTCATCTCATCGACCATCACTCTCCCCACAACCTACACCTGCTCTCTCCTATAATACTCCTTAGTACGGTCAAATCGACATCTCACAGTATCCCCCTGATGGGAAGGTGCAAGATGTGGTATACATCCTTGAGGGTGACCGCCATCTCCCCCACAGGTAACAAGAATGTCTAGGTGTGTGCATCCCATCTCTCCATCAATGCCATCAACATCGCATAATGGAATCTGATGGCCAACATAGTCATCGTATACCACAAGCCCACTATATATAGTAACTCCCTCTCCCCCACTGTTAGCCTTGGGATCTGCTCTTGAAGGCTCGGGAAGGTGAGCCCGATAGTATGCTCATGGATGTATGGTGGTGTCTGGAAAATGAGAAGCATGCTATCATCAATAATAAATCATCATCATTATCATCTAATCAAAGCATTCATTCTATCTATTCTAATACTCAATTGCCTAATCCTGTGTCGCCACTGGTAGTCTTGGATAGGGACCAGGGTGCCCTACTGGGATCAGGGCACCTAGGTGGGACCAAGGTGCCGTAAGAGGACCAGGGCACTCTAGGACCCCAAGGTGACCAAAGAGGGGGCACTGACCCGGTCTTAGTGATGACATCACCATCCCTAAATCTGTGAAAGCATGAAAAAGTAAAAAGAGGGTCAATGGAAGGTCAACTCACCTCATCGAGTGGTTGACCGATGAGTATGGACTGGCATAGGATCTCCATCCTCGTAGGTTGCTCAGGTTGGAATCTAGGCATGATGGCTAATATGTGGGCTCCTCTATAGTGAATAGTGCCAAAAATTCAAAAAGTGACAAATGAAGGTGTCACTTTCATATTTATGCGTTATGAACTTTTTCACTTTATGTTTTTAAGTTAAAACTCTAATTTCTGCACTTTTTCTTCAATCAATCATATCTTGAGCTAGGAAGCTCTGATTCTTGCACCGTTAGTGGCATTGGAATTGTGAGTTTTCCCTCTCGCTCTACATTAGTTCCATAATATGCTTGGATGAGAAATCAAGCCTTGGTTGAAACTTGCTTCGTCAAAATCTGCATCACAATTCACTGTGGTAAACATGATACCCTGTTTCACCTCACTAATAAGCAAGCCGAAACAGGGGGGCATATTGCTACCCGTGAATTTCATCACCTTCCTTAGTAAGCATTAGGTGATTTTGTGATATAACATGTAGTTTTGTAGGGTGTGGTTTCTAACTGTGTACTACAAATACCGTTGGGGGCTTCATCCGACAACTTATGGCTATATCCTTTTTCAAAAGATGTTTACTTTTTTGTACTTTAGCTTGCATATGCACATAGTGTCATATTATCAATAAAGTGGGGGATAAATGTAGTGTCGTAAATTGTACACCCTTGCTAGGGCAGTACAATTTCACACTTAGGTTAGGACCCACCTTAGTGTGTCTTGCATCTTGCATTTCTAATTCCCCTTTAAACATTTAATTAATTAGTTTAATTAAATCTAAAGTCATGTTTCACCACTTTACATGTTATAAAGTTGGGCCCTTTACCCTAAGCGTTCCCCTTTTCATCTTATTCCTTCAATAAATTATTTAATCATAAACCCTAATTATGTCTTATTTCAACCGTTTAGACTTGATTTCGTATATCAAAACATCTCAAAATTAGCTATAACTTTGGGATGCACTCTAATATCATCATATATAATGGCCCCGAAAATTTGGTGAAAAGTTGGTCAGACTATGGCGGGAATGCACATGGTCCTCAACTTTTTCCTCAAAATTTTGGGAGCACAATCCTATGATATAATAATGCTTAACCCCAAAAGATCGGCATGAAATTCAAATCCTAGGTCGGCCTAAACATGAAATTAAGATCTAGGGTTTCATACTTAAGAGCTCTCTTTCTTCTTTTGAAGGGGTCTTCTTCTAAGAATCTAAGAGCAGGTTTTTGGGAGCATAAGAGCCTTCTTTGCAGTGAAAGAGTAGATCTTTGAGGTCTTTAACAACATTCAACATTCATCCACCAAACATTCATCAAGCATCATTTTATCAATTGGGGACTTTTGAAGATGTAGAAGAACAATAGGAGATCACCGACTGACGATTGGATTGTCCTTCTCCCTTGGGGTTGGGTATGGTTTCATGTTGTTTTCATGTCTTTGCATAAGCTACATTTTGATTCAGATTCATGCTTTAGATCACTTCATATCATGGATTTAGAGCATTTACTTTGTCAATTATAAGCAATTAGGGTTTACTCTTTAGGGTTGGTCTAGATTGTTTGCTTTCATTTTAGGATCTTGCATGTAAGCAAGGTTCTTGCACACATATTTTCAGTACATTATTGACTATTTGTGGAGGTGGAAATCACAAACATAAGGGTTTGACTAAGGAAAACCCTATATAGCCACCCCAAACCCTATTTTTTAGCTTCAAGTACAGGTTCAAATTCGAGCGTCGTTGGAAGTTTCGGGACTAGAAGAGCACACAAAGATAGTTTTGGGTTGTAGATCTTAGCAAAAACCCTAAGAAAAGGGGCATGGTGCCTTGGTCCTACTTAGGATAGTGGCATGGTGCCATGGTCCTACCCTCTATCAATAGGATTTGGCAGGCTTCAGAACCCATCCTGTCAAATGTAGCTCCAGACTTGTAGAATTAGGACAGTGGCGTGGCACCCAGGTCCTGGACATTTCTGTTGAAATTTTAGACACAAGTGCACCTCTGATTTTGTCTTCTGATTTGTATTTTTCAACAGTATATCAGTTGTCCTTTGATCTGCATTCTCAGATTAGGGTTTGCATGCTTACTTGCATCCTAGGTTAGATTACATTCTTGAATCATTCCTACCTCTCATTTGCAACAAGGGAATAGAAACCCTAAGAGGTGATCCTCAAATCTCTCTTCCATAAAAGAAGTATCCCAAAGTGTGTCACCTCCCTAGGCTCTTTCATATTTTGTTAGTGTGTATGAGAGTGGGATTAGGGTTTTCATTCTTAGTCTCACTTTTTCCCGTACACACATCCATAGATCTTGTGTTTCCATGCTTTAACATTAATAGTCTAAGAGGGCTTTTTGTTTAATGTTATTGTTCAAATCATTTAATCTCATAACAAGACAGTAACACATACTTAGTTACATCTATATTTAGATAAAGATATTGAATGTTCAAGCATTAGTTCATTTTCATTGTCAAAGATATAATATGAAGAAAGTAATAAACATCCATATTCTATTGCATTGAAAGCACATCTACGCAAATACTATCCGTCATACTAATAACACATAAATGATTGAATTACTGATTTAACTAATTATCTATAAGCATATTGTAATTACAATTAACTAATCTACTTGACATATCATGCACGACAAATCCATCAAGGTTCAGTGTATCAAGTCAAGGGATACATTGCCTACTATAATAAGACATTATTTTCAAAAGTTTACAATTTACTTCTCCCTTTTTCATAAAGGTAATTCACAATGCTTCCATGGGAATTATAATTCCAAAGCATAAGTATGGATACAATAAATGTTGTTGTTACATAAAGGTACAATTGTGAGTTTAACTCACTCCTTAATCAATATTCCTAATCTATTACATAATGATAGCATCTCAAATCATGAAGTGATCTAATACCAAAATATTCTCCAAGGAACCGAAATCAGCATGAAGGAGAACCAAGTCCACATGCAAAGAAAACACCAAAGAAGAGGGAAAAAACCCAATGGAAAAAATCTCCAACCACCCGACCAATGTGGAACCTACAAGGAACCACTCCCCGAGCTAGGAGATGTTGCTAGGTCTCAACTCGCACACTAAGCCTAGGTTGATTCTTCTACAAATGGGACTAGTACCAAACAAATTTCATACACACAACCATACACCAGACAAACAAAAAGGAATAAGAGATTTCCATAGGCCAATAAAACATCATATTAAGAATGCAAAAGTAAGTAAAGGATTCATATGTACAAGGGAGTGTCATCACATGCTAGACCAAGAACTATGCACTAGCCTATGGGCATGCAAAGCCGTCTTGACCTTGAGAGAGAGACCAAGGGAGATTATCTTACCGTCTCCACGGTCTTCTCATGCTCAACCTAGAACATCCTCCCTAGGAATGAGTCATGAGGCACCGATAAGTTATTATCTTTTTATTTATCTAACTACCCACACCCAATCATTAATTAGTTATCACTTGATTAAAATATGGTAAACTCCCTTACGCCCAAAAGGTCTAGACTTCATGCATCCTTACAAGGAACCTCGTGAGAGTCCATCTCTCATGACCCTCGGGTGTCGTAAAGGAGCCCACTCCCTTACATGGATCCATAACCAAGCAATGCAAGAGGCTCAAGAAACAAATAAAAAATATGAAATGCATCACCACACAATTCTCTCCAAGCACAAACATGTGATCATAGAGGATAAATGTTAGCATAAACTAATAAGTGAGTCTCTTGACCAAAGAGATGCATAAACAAAAACTCAAAACCGCTGCAACTAAATACATAAACTCAGCAAGGTCTTCACTCTTGCTGTTCCCAAAATCAGCAGCACAATTCAAGAACTATCTTATGGAAAAAACCTCATGAGAAATCCAATTTAACTCAATCGCAATACCACATCTCAAAGGAAAAACATTAAAATAGAACATAGTAAAACGAATATGCATCACAACCAAAATGACCTCTGGTATGCAAAATCACCATATGACACAAAATACTAAAATGATGTTCATTTTAACAATATGAGACAAGACAAGGAGAAGACGAAGAAGTGCTCTCATTTCTCTTAGCCCGTGCTATCACTCATGGGCTGATGTTACTTGACTCAACCAAAATAAACACATATATACTCCTAGCTGAAAACGATTTATTTTAAAAAATCAAAATGCTAATGTTGATTACACATATAAATGTACATTAAAACATAATGTACTTAATCAAAATCAAAAGGGAGACAATTACATTACCTTTAAATAATTATTTCATAAGTAAATAATTATCCTTTGTCCACTTCTTATTGTCTACATGAGTCTGAAGGCAAATTGTAGTTTTGTAGCAGGCTGGAGGCAAATCAATTTTGCCCCAAAATGTAGCAGGCTGAATATATATAATTCAACAGGGGGAAATGTTTTTTTGTTTCTTTTAAATAAAAATAAACACATTAAAAAAATTGCAGGTAAAATTGGATTGGTGCTGGGAAGCACCACACCACGAAACATGATGTGAGGTGCTTAGCAGCACCACCACGATGTGGTGAGTGCTGTTGTATCCACCCATATTGTGGGTGGTTCCTGTCGTGCCTGTGAAGTGCGATACTTGCAGTTGCAACACAAAACACTCAATAGATCATTACAAGTATGGTTAGTAAATGATAAGAAAATACAGATGAACCATGACAAAGTGACCTATCGCCTCCTAAGAGATGCAAGTATGGATTTGCTCTCAGATTTGGATAAGCAATCTCGGTGACTTGACTACACCTAGACGAAGGATTTGAAATGATAATGATATGCAAAGATGAGATTGATTATGGTAGATTGATCCAAGAGACTAATTAAGCTGATGATATGCATGATTAAGCTAGGATGATGATGCAATTAAGATAGAAAAGAGATTGATTAAGCTCCATGATTAAATAATTATGCTAGAAAATGATCAAATTAAGCTAATGCAATTGCCTATAACAATAATGCTCAAATGATATGCCTATAATAACAATGCCTAAATTGATAATGAGATGGGATCTGTCTATAATAAAAATGCATAAGATGAAATGAGATGGGATCTACCTATAATAATAATGCATAAGATGAAATGAGATGGGATCCTTTGTGCTCCAAAATGGGGGATATTTATAGGATTTCCAAGGCCAGGGGTGAGGTGGCAGGAATCAACGGTCAAGATTGAGTCTGAAGATATCAAGGGTGAAATTGGAGGAGGTTGGAGAAGAGGTTGGAGGAAGAGACACTTGTCATCTCTGTGGTGACAAGTGTCAAGGAGCTTTGCTCATAAAAGGGCAAGTGTCCAAGAGAGGAGACATGTGGCCAAAGTTCCATGTGTCTCAAGAAGAAAATATCCACACCATAGGAGGTTAGGATAAGGAGGTTAGAATGTGCAAGATAGGATAGGGTTAGTTAAACCCCAGGTTAGGTGGAATGGGTTAGGTTAGAGGGATGGTTAGGTTAGGTGGTTAGAAGTTTGGAGGCATGTGGGTAATTTGAATTTAAAAATTCAAATAATAGGAAAAGACTAATTATTTCTCAACGACTCATAAATTGATTTGTTTTAATTAATTAGAGGATTAGAAGAATTGATTGAAGTGGTGGGAGGATTAAATAATTTGAATAAATTAATCAAAGGGGACCATGCAATGAACTTAATGAATAAATCCTTAGATTTATTAATAAGTAGATGAAAGGGAGAATTTAATCAATTTGCCCAATGAATTCAATTAAATTAGGAAGGGGGATTAATTAAATAATTTCTTATTTAATTAAATATCTTCAGACCATTTTCAGGTGTATATAGTTCCTGTAGGTACCTCCATGATATGGAGGGGTGCCGTGGCACCCCCCCATATCGTGGGGTGCTTGCAACACCAAACCCCACGATATGGGTCTAACGTACATGTTGCCCCTATATAAATTATTATTATTATTTTTAAAAAAATTTATATTAAAAAAATCTATTACAAATGGAAACAACAGTAGAAAGGGGGTGGGGGGTTAATCCGAGGCAAACAAAATGTGATAATGCCACCCCAATCCATTTTTTCCCAACAAGAAATTAACAGTAGGGTTTTAGACAAAAACAAGTTTTCTTGAAACCATAATTTTTTTTATTTCTTTGTACAAACCAACCAAGGAAATATACTTCTTTGCTGTGAAAATTGAAATGAAGGGTTTCCACCCAGCAACTCGAAATAACATTTTTTTTTGCAAATAAAAAACCCCATTGAATGAAATCAAAATTTGAACATATAAGAGGGTGAAAACAAAGATTTTCTTTCAGATTTTTGGTTTCAGATCATGGAAGAGAAAAAAAAAAGGAAAACAAGGAAAAGTAAAACCCTATCTCTCCTTGAAGGAAAATGGTGGAAGAAATTTGGGGCAACAAATCAATCTTACAACAACAAGTTTCCAATCTTCAATCCTTCAAAATTCTCCAGATTCTTCCTCCCAAGAAAAACCAAGAAACAAAAGCATATGAAAAGAAAAACCCCAAAAAGAAACCCTAGCCCCCTCTTTCAATAAAAAAATGGGATAGTAAAATATTGAGATTACCATATTCTCATTATAAATTTTAATGTAATTTAAAAATCTATTTTCTCATTAGACTTTTTTAGAAACAATTTAAAAATAGAAATCAAATATTAAAATATAGTAAAATATAATGAATGGAATATTATAATTTATTCTCTTTTAATCATTCAATTTACGCTTGTATACATATACTTATACTTGATTTAACAATCCAATAGACCAATTCGTTAAATAATCAAACTTCTCAATATTTAATAAATAAAAATCGAGTTCGATATTAAATAAATATTAAAATGAAAGTAATCAAGGTAAATAACTATTTAGAGATTAAAATCGTCAAATAGTTAATAAAGTCAATAACACAAAATCAATAAATATTCAATTAATTAAATCGGCTTAAAACGTAAATTGTCAAATACGATATCAAAATCTCAATTTGAACATTAATTCAAATTTAAACGCAAAAAATAGCAAATAATTAAAAATCGTTAAATCTTAATAACTTTAAAATAACAATATTATTAATAGAATCATAAACTAGTATTAAGTAACCACTCAAACACAGTCAATCAATTACCGTAATTTAAATAAATTAAATAACAAATCTATCATTATCACCCACTAAACTTCAATGAAAGAACTAAATAATCAAACTCACCATGCCACATACTCACAAGTCATGATGATGATGATGACATGGAAAACTTCACCAAGAATGATGACAAGGACTCAACGTCAAACCTAGACCTAGAGTGCGGGTAGGGAAACAACATCTCTTAACCACATATTACCATTGGGAAGAGGCACATTCACACCTATCAAGCCAGGGGAGCTCACACATAGTTGCCCAGGAGGAATGAATGCCTTAGTACTTGCAACCCTGCAACCACAAAATGATACATGTGCATATATATGTATACATAATAGACAAGTGGAGCAATATCACAATGACACATCCCGATTGCAATGAGTGATGTGGCATTGATTTCCCCACACATACAGTCAAACAGTAGCCATACAATGAGCAATGAATCATACATAAACAAGAACTAGGGGTTAGTATATGCATTATATAATAAAGAAAAAGTCAATAAGAACTATCCATCTATGCTTTGGTCACAACATAATACACATAGCAATGAAAGCATCATCATGTCATCTAAATCACATAAGGTCGCAAGGAAGCATGAGAAAAATCAATATTATCCAAAGTCACGAAGCATACAATATCTATCAGTGATCATCAATGAAACACATTTATAAGCCAAAATACATCTATGCATCATGTGAATCCAGGCAAGTCCATCATATCCATTGCACAAAATGAATGTCTAATCGAGTCTATCAAAATGGGATAAGATTCTGCTCATGTGTGGGCATTACATCCTCCCCCCCTTGCCTAGGCTTACTCCTGGAAGCTTGAGAACAAGTAGGGGTACAACTCTCTCATCTGATTAGCATCCTCCCAAGTGGCTGATGTCTCATCATTCGGGTCCCACTGGACACTTACCTGATCTATCCCCCATCCTCTGAGGGACATCTATTTGCGCTGAAGAATGCGCACAGTCTCTAAAGAAAGCTACCTATCCTCGACCTGTAAGGTATTCCAATCAAGAACATGAGGTATGCCAAGATGGTATAATCTCAAAACTGACACATGAAATACATCATAGATGTAGGACAAGCTAGGCGACAATGCAAGGTGATAAGCTATAGGACCAATGCTCTCCAAGATCTCAAATGGTCCTACATACTAAGGCACCAACTTAGAGCCTTTTCCATAATGGATCAAGCTCTTTCATGGGAGAACTCACAAGAAAACCCCGTCTCCAACTGAGAACTGCCTATCTACCCTATCAGCATTTGTATATTTCTTTTGTCTATCCTGTGCAGCTATCATATGCCTCTAATATGAGTAACCTGCTCCTCCATGTCCTATAACATCTCTTAACCTATATGTACCCTATCCTCTAATATGTCCCAACTGAGCGGAGTATGACATGGTCTCTCATATAGAGACTGGTAGGGAGACATACCGATGGAGCTATGGTATCCATTATTATAACAAACTCCACGAAGTATAGGTAATCCTCCCATCTGAAATACTAATCCATAACATACATCCTCAACATATCCCCTAAAACTTGATTCACCCACACTGTCTAACCATCCATCTTTGGGTGATATGTTGTACTATAATTCAATTGAGTCCCCATATCATGTTTTAATGTTGTCCAAAATGCTAAAGTGAACACAAGATCCCTATCTAATATGATCTTATGTGGAATACCATGCAACTTGACTACGTCTCTAACAAAAATATGTGCAACTGTGGATATAGTGTATGAGGATCTAATCGGTGAAAAATGTGCAACCTTGGTCAACCGATCAATGGTGACGATAATGGCATCATGTCTACGAGAGGAAATGGGCAATCTGACTACAAAATCCATGGAAATGATGTCCCATTTCCACTTCAGAACTGTATGAGACTATAAAAATCCTGTCGGATGTTGATACTCTGCCTTAACCCGCTGACACTCATGGCAACATGTGATAAAATATGCTATATCTCTCCTCATACCTGCCCAAAAATAGAGTTATCTCAAGTCTGCATGCATCTTCTTGACACCAGGATGTGCCAAGTAAGGTGCACGATGGGCCTCTATCATGATCAGTTTCTGAAGTCCATTAGATGGTGGAACATAAATGCATCCCATGTACCTCAGAATACCATTTCTATCCACTGAATAACCTGTGTACCTATTCTCCAAAGCTCTACCCAATGCTATCTCTGAGCTAACCTTCTAGTACCATGTATCCGCTATTAATGCTCTAAGTATGTGACTCTTCAAATCCACCTCCAAAGTCATCACTGATATCTCATGTCTCCTGCGGCTCAATGCATCTGCCACTACTCCTTACCTTTTATGAACTTCACCTCAAAGTCATACTCACACAAGAACTCCATCTAGCATCTCTGCTTGGCATTCAAATTTGACCATGTCAATATATACTGTAAACTACGATGATCCATGTGCAGCTCGAACTGATTCCCTAAAAGGAAATGTCTCCAGTGAACCAATGCATGTACTACTACTACTAGCTCAAGATCATGAGTGGGGTAGTTCAGCTCATGATCCTTGAGTTTCCGTGACTCATAACCTATCACTCTGCCATCTGCATCAATACTACTCCTAATCCCTCTAGTGAAGCATCAATACAAAACACAAAGTCACCCACTGGATCTGGAATTGGAAGTATCGGTGCACTAGTCAACTTCTCCTTAAGTGTCCTAAAGGCTGCCTCACAACTGTTGGCATATGTGCAGAACTTGGTGACATGATGATATTGTATGTTGTCATTAATGTCAATATGCTAAAGTATGAACCGATATGTTGTAGCAAGCAAACTGGCAAGAGAACCGATATGATATTGTGAACCGTTATATGTGACAACTGGTATGATGGTGGTATATGTGAAAAAGTGAAGCGGTATGTTTATTCAAGGTGAACCGGTATGTTGGAATAAGAACTGGTATATGGAAGTTTTGTATCAGGGTTTCATTCTCAGCTTTATGGTTTCCGGTTGATGCATTCCAAGCTTGTGTGATTAAACTAGTGACATCTTGTGATGAGTTAGCATTGTAATGAAGACCAAATAGTGTTGCCACATTAGCCTTGTGCGCATGAAGGATTTACTTGAGGATCTTGCATGGAGATTGATCCTATCTACCTTGGGAATGTGGGAAGTCTCTGTAAATGGTGGAGAGCACGTGATGAGTTATCAACTTCCTGAAGTGACAAAGAATGAACGTTGGAGAACGTCTTGAGATCTGTTCAAGACTTTTGTATTCGATGCAGTGTGATTAACGATCAGGATTGAACTGACGGAATTGTTAAACCTAAATGTTTAGGGTTTAGGGTTTATGCTACCGACCTATCTGTTTCCTATAAGGTCATTGATGTTTTTCATTTTGAAGTTGTTGGCAAATGTTATGTGTGTATCCAAGTGTAGAGATACTTGATTCTTGCCAGACCGGAGAAGTGTGTTTATACCTATAGAGTGTGATTGTAGAAGAGAAGGAGCTAAAGTGGATCTGCCTTGGCATTGAGTGCTGTTATCAGATCAATGTATTAGCTGTTGACTTCTAACCATTTCAGCAGTTGGAAAATCCCTTAACACGGTAGCTCTAACAAGCTTTTGTGTAAATCCTTTAACAGGGTGACTCAATTCAATGAGTTCTTCAAATCCTCTTGCGAGGTAACCTTTAATAGGGTTCTAACCTTTAACTAGGTATTTAGCCATCCTTTAACCGAGTGATCCCTAGCAGGATCGATTCCTAGCAGAACCTATTGTAAAAGCCTTTAAC